>NW_028274822.1:80645629-80798691 GCF_037043125.1 Eumetopias jubatus | reverse complement strand
CTTTCTATCATGCCAGTGAGAGGACGAGAGGAAAAACATGACAAGGGTGGAGGGAAGAGGGCCCCCGAGGAGGGAAATGGGAGTCGAAGGATGGGGAGAACTGCCAGGGGTGCACACCCGGAGTCTCCAGTGTGATTTGGAAGGGGAAGCCCCATGGCAAGCTATTATTTTGTTGTAACTGAGGTGAAATTCATATACTATAAAACGAACCGTCTTAAAGTGTGCCGTTCAGGGGCATTCAGTGTCCTCACAGCGTTGCGCACCCCCCATCTCTACCCAGTTCCAGAACATTCTCCTCGCCCCCAACAGAAACCCTGTCCCATCCAGCAGTCATTCCCCTCCCCGCTCCAGCCTCTGGCAACCGTGAATCTTTCTGTCTGTGTGCATCTGCCTGCTCTGCACATTTCACATCGACGGAATCATACAGTATGTCACCTTCTGCATCTCTCACTTAGCATGACGTCTTCAAGATTCAGCCACGTCGTGGCGGGTGTCCATGCCTGGTCCCTTTTTGTGGCTGAATCATATTCCATTGTTGGATAGTCCACATTTTGTGTACCCATCCATTGATGGAGCGATGGATCCTTGGGTGTGTCTAGCTTTGGCTGTGGCGAACAGCCCCGGGACTCACTTTTTAAGGGGAGTTAACCCCGCTGTGGTGTTCAGGGACACGGGGCCGACTGACCCATTACAGTACAGCGCCTACGGCCTGCAAATGGGCCTCGGTTTCTTTCAGTTAAATCTGAAGGAAAAAGAAAGGCCTTCTAGGGTGGAAGAGAATGTTTTCATTTGGCCGAGATTACATTTGTCTGTATCCCAACGCAGCCATAAAATATAATTATGGAGGGAGTGGCCCACAAAGGCACAAGTGGCCCTGGAGGGCCACAGAACCATCAAGGATTCCGGAGTGGGAAGAACCACGGGGGCCTCCTGGTTGCCCCACTTACCAGCCTCGCGAATGTGCGCGCAGGGCCCCGTGCTTCGCCCTGTTCCATGCTGCCTTCCCGGCTGCCAGCTCAGGGCCTGGCACCTAGGATGTATTCGATACAGAGTTTTTGGAAAGAACTGATTCATCTGCGATGAGTCACTGAGCCTCTCTGTGCCTTGATTTTGTCATCCGAGGCCTGAGGAAGAGAATGGAGGGTGGTATGGAGGGTGAGAGCCTTTGCCTGGTGCCAGGAACGGGGCCGGCCTTTGGGAATCTCCTTCCTTCCCTTGGTTTCTTTTTCAGCAGGATGAAGGTGATAGCCCACTTCCGAGAAGCCGACTTCCACCAAACCCGGGGTGCGTTTGCTCCATGTCTGAGGCTCACGACACAGAGGAGCTTCTGACATCTCGGGGTCTGGAGAGAGGGGTCGCTTGGCCAGGCAAAGCCACCAAGACAACAAGCACAGAGGGAGTGCTTTCGGGGGAAGGGTCAGTGAGGGTGTGCACGTGTGTGAGTCTGAGCACCGTGTGTGCACGTGTGCCATGAGGTTGCAGGAGTGTCCACGCGGGGAAGTGTGGGTGCGTGTGTGTCTGTACGTCTGGGTTTTGTGAGAATGGTTGTGTGCACACACGTGCACGAGCGTGTTGCGCACGTGCATGTGCATGTGCACGTGAGCGTGCACACCGTGGATGGAGGTGGTGGGAGGGAAGGGGTTGGAGGAGGGAGAGCAAAGAAGTTGCAGGTTCCGGGAATCCCGCTTTGACTGGAGCCACATTCCAGAGGGATGCTAGGGGCGGCGGCGGGTGGGGTCCGAAAGGGGAAATGGCCACGTCTGGGTTTTGTCTTGATGAGAGGAAATTCTTTGCCCAAGGCAACAGTCCCCCCCTGGGGTGTGCCCTCCTCTGTGGGTGACTGGGAACTCCAGAGAGCCCAGCGACCCTCTTCAAACCCAATTTGCATTAGAAATCAATGTGGGTTTCTTTCTTTTTTCTCTTGAGGCCCTGAGATGCCAAGATCCTCCGGCAAGTAATAATGATGCTTTTCAGACCACGACTTCAAACTGCTTAGCTATGATTAGTCCCCTTTTAAACACAGGAAAACTGGGGTGACTTGAAGGAATTCCACTGACAAGTCAAAGGGAGGCTGGAGCCTCCCTGCCAAGGTGACTCCAGGGGTCAAAGAAAGCTCGGCCCCACGCTGGGTTCCACTTACCTGGGGGCCACAGCACAAGGAGGCCCTGCTGGGCTCTGGACAGAAGTAAACTGAGTCTCCTGTTGATGTCTCGAGGGCAAACCCTGCAGGCTGAGGGGGCAGAGTACCGTTAGAACATTCCAGAAGACACTTCTGTCTGAAGGCAGCAGAGTGTCATGGAGTTAAGAGGCAGCTTATTGGTTGGAATGGGGTCTGAGTCCTGCGAGAGTGACCTTAGTTTCCTCATCTGTGAACTGGGAAGGGTCCATCTGCAGGGCCAGGTATTGCTTGAGGGCTAAATACATGTGGGAAAGTTCAGCACAGTGGACGGCACACACCCAGGAATTCTTCATCATTAGAGTTATAATACCATTGTCATCATCATCATTTCCCCAAGAAAGGACTACTTCCCTGGCAATGGAGATCCTGAGAATCTCAAAGCTCAGAGATTTGAGGAGGCCAAGAAAACTCATCCCACACTCCTGGACCCTCCAGCTCAGAGTTGCTGAGGGATGGGGTCAACTCTGCAAGAACAACGCCACCTTTCTGAGCCTTGGTCACTTCGTCTGTAAGTAATACACTCCCATGGGATGACAGATGCAGACCGTAGGAGGTCCAAAATGGCAGCTCTGTTGGTTGAATCCATTCAGTCAATGAGTGGACTGGTTTGACACAGTCAAAATGATTCTCTACAGTGAATCGGGGCTTTGTTCCATCCCTGAACACTGACGAAGAACCTGTTCTGGGCCAACTCACTGGGAAATGAAACAGGACCACTGTCCAATGACAGAAGGGTGCAACTGAACAGTGATAACATAATCTGATCCTCATGCCTCTCCTGAGAGACAGACATTTGCTCCAACAGAGGCTGACACGCTCCTGCTCAGATGCTTCCCTGGCAGACGGGCCTCCCGGCAGGATGGACTAAGCCACAGAGTCTTGAGGGATCCGCTGTGGCAGTCCCTGGAGACGCAGGGTGACAGCAGAGGGAGGCCTCTTCAATCCCAAACAGAACAACAGAAAAAGAAAAATGTCTCCGAGCTGTTGGCTGGGAGGGTGTGCCCAGACACAGAAGTGCGTTTTGGAATACTGAAGGGCAGCCTTGTTCCTCAGAAGCCCAGGGATCTCATGGCGTAAGACTCTCTGAGGTGAAACTCCCTCAGCATCACACGGAATCCAAGAAGGGCCACCGAGCCACCAGCTACCAGGCAAGACATCCTCAGTGTCCTTTACTGACAGAAATGAGCTTCCCCCTCCTCCCCCGACCGCACACACTGTCCAGAGGGCTGCAGGGCTAGTTGAGGACAGATTACAGGCGAAAAGGAACAGGGAAGGGAAGGAACTGGTCACTTGGGTCTCTGGTTCCTCTCTCGTCTGGGGCCCGGAAGCAGCCTGGTTGTACAGCTTCCTGGGTGAGAGAGATCCCGGCAGAGAGGAGACGAGCACAGATCAAGTTATGACCAGGAAGGACAAGGCTGGGGTGTGCGCCACCTCCCCTGCCTCTCCCCGGGCACCCTGGCGTGAAACTCCCATCTTGCCCAAGTACCCGTATTAGTCTCCTAGGGCTGCTGTAACAAAAATACCACAACCTGGGTGTTTTAAAACAACAGAAATTTCACATCTCACAGTTGTGGAAGTCAGAAGTCTATAATCAAGACGTCGGCAGGGCCGTGCTCCCTCCAGAGTCTCAGGAGGAGGATCATGCCTCACCTCTTCTAGCTCCTGGTGTCGGCAGTTGTGGGCGTTCCCTGGCTTGTGGCTGCCTCACTCAGATCTCTGCCTCCATTGTCCCAGCAACGAGTCCCTGTGCCTGTCTGGTTTCTGTGTCCAAACCTCCCTCTTCATATAAGCGCACCGGATCAGATGAGGACCCACCCTATTCCAGTATGAGCTCATCTTAACTAATCACATCTGCAAATACTCTATTTCCAAATAAGGTCACATTCACAGGTTCGGCTTGGACATCAATGTGGGGGGTGAGGAGAGGGTCCCTATTAGACTCTGTCCAATAACCAAGCATTAGCATCCTAAAATCCTGGGTTCAAAACCTGACTTTGTCACTAAGGGATTGTAGACTCTGGGTCTGCTTCTTTACCTCTCCAGGCCTCTGATTCCTTATCAGAAAAATGGAAGCATAATGCACGCCCGGCAGGACCGCCGCAAGGATTTGAGCTAATGCATATAGCTCAATGGATGGTAGGTCTCACAAAACAGAAGAGGTGTTTTTCTCTCGTACTGTGGAAAGCTGTCTTGGATCTGTCCACCCCCTGCAGCTGCTATAAAGCTCTGGTTCCAGATGTTTACAACCCGACACCCACCAGTGCCCCCTATACGTCCTGGGAGCCCTAGAGGACAAGCATGGGTGTCACGCCAGGCCTCCTGTGGCTGCCACTGTGGGTGTTGCTGCTTCCCTGGTGCACCTGCCTGCTTCTGGGCAGAGGCCAGGAAATGGCATTCCCCACAAGGGAGAGCGTGTGCCCCGGGGGGAAAGGCCAGGGGGCAGAACGGTGTGATTCCAGCTGGAGAACATCCATGGGATTCTTGCCATTGTTCTCAAGGTCCAAGCTTGCAGGTGGAGCGGGCAGGAGTGAGGCTGTCTTCAGACAGGCGGCCTCACTCCCAGCCTGTGGTATCTGGCTGGAGCTGCACTCCAACAGCTGTGTATAGGCATTATAAATCTCTCTCCTGGAGATGAGGCACAGAGGCTCTCCACGTGTCCTGCTAATGGCAAATCTGTCAGCGCCCACACCAGCTTTGGACCCTGAAAGCATCAAGGTGAGACTGTCTGCCTCCCTCAAGCCTATTCATTGTACCTGCAATCTCTTCCCCTCCAAACATGGAAGGCTGTCTCTTTCTACATTGACAGCATCGAGGGAGTTTTAACTGCAAAGCTGGCTATGCTTCAGATCCAATCTAAATGCCCCTGAACCTGAGCTCTGACCTCCAGCTCTCTGCCAGGAGGGACCCCCCCCCCGCCCCCTTCTGCTAGACAAGGGGTGATTTGGGTGAGTTGAGGCCAGACAGTGTCCCTTGGGTACTGTGGAGGTCTGCACGGTTTTTGTTTTGCGTGTTTGTTTGCTTTCTGGTGCAGGCTATCTTTAAATCTTCACCTTCAAGAGAAGTGGTCATTTGCTTTATTTTGAATGTGAAATCAGAAGTTCGGGTCCCTGATTTATCACCCCACAGATGTATGACTTTGAACAATCACTTCATCGCTTTTAGATTCCTCCTCGTAGAAAAATGATTATCAAATCCTTCTTCTCGGCTGGAGATGAGGATGATGAAATGAGATCGTCCATGGCTATCAATCAGAGTTTTAGTTGGCGACAACCTGTGGATTGCTGATAAATCAGCCGTTCAGAAACAGAGAAGTCTGGTTTGCAGCACTTGCCAGTTTCCGTGGTGTAAATACGTCCATCACAGCTGATTTTAAGCCATCACCACGACATCCCGGAGTGAGGAGCTAGGAAGAGGAGCGAACAATTGGCTCTCCGGAGCTGAAATGAACGTCTCCAGCACAGCCCTGAAAACAACAGACACCAACTCTGGCTAATTTTATCACGAAAAAAAAAAAAAAGGTACCCAAAGGATAGGAAGTAGCTTGCAGAATTTCCAGCAGGCAACTCAGACTTGGGAGTTTGGGCAGCCCGGAGTTACGCCCCCAAATCATCCCAGAAATAGTCCCATAGTGAAGATGCTGCCGTTGTCCCCTCCAGCACAGAGAGAGTCAGAAGCTCCATCATCCCGAGCAATTCTGGACACTGGCCAACGCCACTAAAACTGCAACCACCAAAAACCACAAACCTCCAGCCCCCCAGCCTCGCCAGCCCAGAGAAGGCACCTGGAGCTTGTGGGTCCTGTTCCCTCCCACCAGGAGCTTCCCACGTGGTCTAGGAAGGTGCATCTGATTGGTGGAGCCGCATCACATGTCTGTGCACCAGCCACAAGGGAACGTGAGTGCGTTTGTTTATGTAGCTGCTAGAACAAATTACCAATAGGGGCACCTGGGGAGCTCAGTCATTAAGCGTCTGCTTTTGGCTCAGGTCGTGATCCCAGTGTGCTGGGATCGAGCCCCGCATCGGGCTCCCTGCTTCTCCCTCTCCCACTCCCCCTGCTTGTGTTCCCTCTCTTGCTGTGTCTCTCTCAAATAAATAAAATCTTTAAAAGTGAATACATAAATCACTTAAAAAAAAAAGAACAAATTACCAACAACCAGGAGGTTTAAAACAACAGACATTGACATGTGTAGTGCTGGAGGCCTGAAGTTCAAAATCACAATGCTAACAGGGCTACACTTTCTCTGCAGGTCCTAAGGAAGAAAGGACTCTCCCTTGCCTCTTCTGGCTTCTGGTGGCGGTAGCACTCCGAGCTCTGTCCTCACTTGGCCTTCTCCTCGTCTCTCTGTGTCTCTTATAAGAACACTTACTGGATTTAGGGCCCATTTTGGAATAACCCGGAAGAGCTCATCTTGAGATTCTTAACTTAGATCAGCAAAGACTTTTTCTTTTTAGATTTAGATTTATTTAACACAGAGAGAGCCAGAGAGCAAGCACAAGCAGGGGGAACGGCAGGCAGGGGATCAATGACCTGAGCCGAAGGCAGTCGTTTAACCAACTGAGCCACCCAGGCGCCCTGGCAAAGACTCTTTTACCCAATAAGGTCACATTCACAGGTTCTGGGGTTTAGGACATGGGCATCTCTTTTGGGGGCCATGATTCAGAGATTTCTTTTTTTTTAATAATTTTTTATTGTTATGTTAATCACCATACATTACATCATTAGTTTTTGATGTGTTCCATGATTCATTTTTTGTGCATCACACCCAGTGCTCCACACAGAACGCGCCCTCTTTAATACCCATCACCAGGCTGACCCATCCCCCCACCCCCTCCCCTCTAGAACCCTCAGTTTGTTTTTCAGAGTCCATCCTCTCTCATGGTTCGTCTCCCCCTGCGACTTACTCCACTTCATTCTTCCCCTCCTGCTATCTTCTTTTTTTTTTCTTAACATATGTTGCATTATTTGATTCAGAGGTACAGATCTGTGATTCAACAGTCTTGCACAATTCACAGCGCTCACCATAGCACATACCCTCCCCAGTGTCTATTGCCCAGCCAGCCCATCCCTCCCACCCCCCACCACTCCAGCAACACTCAGTTTGTTTCCTGAGATTAAGAATTCCTCATATCAGTGAGGTCATATGACACATGTCTTTCTCTGATTGACTTATTTCACTCAGCATAACACTCCAGTTCCAACCACGTCGTTGCAAATGGCAAGATCTCATTCCTTTGGATGGCTGCATAATATTCCATTGTGTATATATACCACATCTTCTTTATCCATTCATCTGTCGATGGACATCTTGGCTCTTTCCACAGTTTGGCTATTGTGGACATTGCTGCTATAAACATTGGGGTGCACGTACCCCTTCGGATCCCTACATTTGTATCTTTGGGGTAAATACCCAGTAGTGCAATTGCTGGATTGTAGGGTAGCTCTATTTTCAACTGTTTGAGGAACCTCCATACTGTTTTCCAGAGTGGCTGTACCAGCTTGCATTCCCACCAACAGTGTGGGAGGGTTCCCCTTTCTCCGCATCCCCGCCAACATGGGGGCCACGATTCAACCCACTATAGTGAGTATCTGTATGTTCAGCTTCCATCACAGGCAGTGAGCTTTGCCTCACTGGATGGAAGTTTCTTCAATGATAAGAAGGGGGTTCAGAGGCTGGGAAGTCAGAAAAATGTCCAATGTCTTCTAGAACTGGTGTCGCAAATGTTTTTGGTAAAAGGTCAGAGGGGAAATATTTTTTGCTTCGAGGTCATAGGATCACAGCTACTTGCCTCCGCTGTTGAGCATAGAAGCAGTGGTAGGTGTTTTGTAAACAAATGGGGGTAGCTGTGTTCCAATCGAACTTTACTTACAAAAGCAGGTGTCTGTCCACCGGCCATAGATTGCCGACCCCTGTTCTAGACCATGAAGGAGCCTGGCACGAAGTGAATGCTAAGTAAGTTGGCCAAGTCTTCCATCCTCAGTGTCTTAGAAATGTGTTGAACATAGACGACCGAGACAGGGCAGAAATTAGCATAAGATTAAAACACGACTAATGCTCTGTAACCCACACTCTTGGATAACTTACACAAAGGTGAAAAATTATGGTGTCTGACAACAACAAAGTTCAAGTTTTTGAGATGAGTTTTACCTGTTTTAGAGCCGAGGGTTAACTAATGTGGCCCGAATTTTAATCCCTGGATTCATATATTGTGACAGCTCCCCAGTGAGCCAATAAAGCAGCTGGGCCAGGCTCTTTACGTCGCCAAGCCTCAATTTTCTCATCTGTAGAACGGGGAGAGTTAGTTTCATCCCACAGCAGCCTCGTGAGGATGAAATGAGATAATATTTTTATAAAAAACGTGGCACCTAGTTGAACGCTCAGTCAACTCGCACTGGGTGAGTTCCTTACAAGCCCGAATTTCACAGACTTGAATTTGTGAAAGTCAACGCACCCGAACGTATATAACAAAGTACGTGTGATCCTTCAAAGGAGGCCCCTGGGAGGCCAGCCAGGCTGCTGGGGCTCGGCACGTTTCGGGAGCCAGCTGCTGATTAGCCTTTGGAGCCTTGGCAGTTTGCTCTGTCTGTCCTCAGCGGTGGCAGGCCGTCGTTCTTACAGAGGGGACTGGATTTCTGGACAGAGCCCAGAGTTAAATGGAGCCAGGTCTGATGAACAAGGTAGAAGATGGAGCTGGCTGGGATCACTTTGGGTGATAAAAGACCCGTGATTGCAAAATAATGAGCGGGGGTTACTTCCGTGGCTTGGAACCTGGCTCTGAAGGAAATCCCCCGAGAGGCCTTCCAATAGCGCTCTGAGCTGCCATAGCCTTGTGGCAACAAGGAGAGGGGTGACTACGGCAGGGGGAAACACCTGTTTGGAAGGGCAAGATCTGGGGTGTTTGTGCTCTCTGTATGTTATAGTCCTATCTTACAGGGCTCATTCATTCATTCATTCATTCAACATTTATTGAGCTTTAGGCCCTGGGCCAGGCACTGGGTGTGGTGCTGATCGTGACTTTATCCCTACCCTGAGGCTTGAAGCTATAAACAGATACGATTCCAATAAAGAAACAGCTAGACAATGCCAGGGTGGTCTATGCAAATGGTGCCTCTGGTGTTGTGCAGTGTGCAGCCTGTACAATGGTATGTGTCGGCCTTACTTTATGGGTGGAAAAATAAGGGCATGAGTTATATTCATAGGGTCAGGGAGGCATGTGAGCTGGATCATTAAGGAGATGAAGGAATTTTCAAGGCAAAGGGGGTGGGGGAAAGGGAATATCAGACTCAGGCACAGCCCTACCAAGGAGGAGTATGTTCAGTGAGGAGGTGTTTTCAGTGAATGCTGAGACATCTGGCCGATTTGGGGAGGAGGCAGGCAGGCTGGGGGCGATGAGGCTGAGGGGACTGAGTCAAGATCTCCCAGGGGCTGCTGAGGGAGTCAGAGAGGTCCACGGATGTCAGACATTCCATTCCTCTCAGTTGGCCTCCCAGCCTCTGCCCAAGGGAGAGATGCGAGAAGGAACGCTGGCCTTGTTGTGGTACAGAGCAGTCTGGATCCCAGCTCTGTGGGTTGTAGGCTGTGTGTTGTCTCGCCAGTCACTTAACCTCTCTAAGCAGGACTTTCCTAACCTGCAAAATGGAGGTCACAGCCATGTCTCCCGCTAGGGGTAGGGGGATTTGGCAAGATACAGAGTCAGAGACATAGTAGGTCTGGTCTCTGTCAGCTTTCATGGAAGAGACAGAAACCATAATAATTAGGAAGATAGCACCAGTCCTCTGTAGGTTGAGTGAGTAGGCGATATTCTCATTTCTGGAAGTCCCTAGAAAGTTGGCCCCGGTCTCCACATTGCCCTCGTTATCATTAGCATCCGAGAGCACTTTCTCTGTGTTTAGCATTACCCTGGCTCCTCAGAGGTCTTTTAAAATGCAAATCTGCCCTCTTTGAGTCCCTAGTGCCTCAGGTTAACCGATAAATGACTTTTATCAGCATATTCCATTTACCCAGGAGCGGCAGGGTGGGGCACGGGGCGGGGGGGAGGGGGGGGGGTTGCATATCTCGTGCTGGAAGGGAGGAGGTGGGGCCTTAGCTCCCCCCACCCCCCAGAGATGGCTAGGAAGCTC
Source organism: Eumetopias jubatus (assembly GCF_037043125.1). Taxonomy (NCBI): domain Eukaryota; kingdom Metazoa; phylum Chordata; class Mammalia; order Carnivora; family Otariidae; genus Eumetopias; species Eumetopias jubatus. Next base: position 80,788,394 of record NW_028274822.1, on the reverse strand, counting down.
CTGGGACTGACCTCAGAAGGAAGATGGATAAGAGCCCCAAGGGCATACTGAATTTCTCAGTGCACAGTGTGGCGTGGGGTCCAGCGGACCTCCCGCACTGACGGGGTCTACTCTGTGTGCAGGACTGGGACTATAAGCACCATGGGAACGCAGGCCCTGCCCTCGAGGGACTCACAGTCGAGCTAGAAAACCAAATGCAAACAGGTAAGTGGGGCACAGAGGCCAAGGTGATGTCATTGTAAGTAAGCGTGCTGGCCACCTGTTACTGAACATTTACCATGAGGAAGGCCCTGTGCTAAGAATCTTCTTACCTGTTCTAAATGGAGGTGGCTTTTAGCAACCACCGTTTGCAGATGAGCAAACTGAGGCTCAGAGAGAGCATAAACTGCATTGCTCAGGCGCAGAAAGCTAGAAAGTGGCAGGGACTCCAAAACCCAAGTTCTCAGCTGCTGTGTTATTCGACCGGAACTGGAAGATCAGCCCACAGTTCCAGCGAGGGGCTTCCTTTGTGCTTTTGGGTCTAACCCTGGAGACCGAGAATATGAAATAAGAGCATTGCAAATTTGAAGTGGTGCAACATAAAACTATGTATGAAATAAAGCCTCCTGTTAGGTGCAAAATGTGGAATAATGCAAATCTCTCCCGCTTTAAAAAAGACATCTGTAATTGCATCACTTCAAAACCAAGTGGCCCAAGTGAAATTTAAATGGTGGTGTGCTATTCGCCACATGTTAGTGACATTGTAATGGATAAAGAGACATGCTCACCACTCCTTTCAGGGGTTTGCTCGGATTATTTGAGGGTTCAATTATGCAGGAATACATTCCTTTTAAAACCGCGACCTCCCTCAGGACTGTTTGCGCACGCGTATAAAAATATGTAACCCATATAAATTACAGGTTCCCATGTGGCTCCTTCGCGGACTTAGCTGCATGCAAAGAATTTCAGTCTAAGCTTTCAAATTGCATTTGTCTACCAAGTCCTCCTCCCCACCTTTCCACGTGCCTCACCGCATGTCTGGGTTCAGCGGGATTCTACAGAGTCTAGGAGACTAAAGATCTCTGTTGGGGGAGGAAGAGAAGGAGGTGAGAAGCACCACACTGGTAGACTGTAGAGTTCTAGTCCATGACTATCTCCATGGAATGATCTTTTTGCACTTCCTCTGGGCCCCACGACACCTGGGGATAGCCATTCCCAGCTGGGGATGGTTCTTAACGCACACTGCCTACCCTAGGCTGTCTCCTCGGCCTGGCCTGCCCATCAGGAAGCCAGCCCCTGCACTGTCCCATCTATGTCCTTTCCCTAGCTCCTTCCTCTGCATTCCACCCCCTGCACACCTACTTCCTTGACAATGACCTTGACAATGACAACTGACCTAGAGGTCGGTTTTATCTGTAGGCAGGGAGCTCCCAGAGGGCAAGGACCAACTCACTTTCATTCCCCTACCCTCAGCACTGAGCCCCGCATACATAGTAGGTGCTCAATAAATACTGCTACATAGTAGACGCCTAGGAAAGGCTTTGGGGAATTGCAGTGAATTGAAAGGGGGAGTAAGAAGGAAACATTCCAAGCACAGGGACTGCTATTCCTCTGGGAAAGGTTTGACAAAGGCTGATCGCCCAGTCCCTCATTTCTAGCTCTCTTGTACATTCTGGAGGAGTAAGCAGGTATCCTTGGTGTGTGCTATCCCCATCTGGGGTGGATCGCTTCCAAAGATGGCTGAGGAAGTTATTCCTACCTCACTTCCTCTTTTGCAATGGACACTACCCCTGTTCCCATCCTCTGCTTGAATCTGGGCTAGCCCTCTGCCTTGCTTTCAACAAAGCAAAATTGAGGCTGGTCAACTTCTAGGTCTCAGCCCCCAGAGATCTTGCAGCTTCCATTTTCCCACTTTCTTGACACCCAGCCACCATATAGAGAGGCCCAAGCAATCCTGCTGGAGAGACCAGGCAGAGGAAAACCAAGCACTCCCCTTGGCAGCCAACGCCAACTACCAGACCTGTGAGTGGAGGGGCATCTTGGATCTTGCAGCCCCGGCCAAGCCCCCAGCAGAGTGCAGCCACATGCGCAAACCCAGCTGACACTCTGTGAAGCCAAGGAACTGCCCAGCTGGGGCCCCCCGGAACTCCTGACCCACAGAATCAGGAGCAATAAAACTGTTGCTATTTCAAGCCCCCGTATTTTGGTGTCATTTGTTACACAGCAATAGATAACCAATACACTAACTCTGTGCGTGTCACAAATCTGGTGAGGGGGTATCTGGGGCTTTTGATCTGGGAGTTGGAGAGGGGATACTAGAACTCAAGCTTTTCTGTTTTTATGTGTCTGTTTGTTTGTTTTTAGTTTTAAAATATTGCAGCGTCCCTTAATGCGGTGATCCAAGTTGGCATCGTCGGAATGGGGCAAATCAACAGCCTGTATCATCGATCTGATTGGGAGACGTTGGGAAGAATGAAACCTATTTCTCTGATGATTCAGCTCAAAGTGTGTAACCTGAACCCAATCAGGAAGAAAGACCTGACAAACCCAAACCGAGGGACGTTCTGTAAAATAAGGGACCCATTCTCTTAAAAAATATCAACATCATAAAAGACAAAGAAAGACCAAGGAAATGTTCTAGATTAAAAGAAGGCAAAGAGACCTGACAGCTGAAAGCCATTTGTGACCCAGAGTTTCCTTTTGTTTATAAAGGATGTTGTAGGGACAAATAGCGAGATCTGAGTAAAGTCTGTAGATTAGATAACAAGGCTGTATCAGGGGGCACCTGGGTGGCTCAGTCGGTTGAGGGCCTGACTCTTGATTTTGGCTCAGGTCTTGATCTCAGGGTCATGGGATTGCGCCCCCCATCAGGCTCCTGGCTCAGCAGGGGGAGCTGCTTGAGGTTCTCCCTCTCCCTCTGCTCCTCCTCCCTGTGCACTCTCTCACTCTCTCTCAAAATAAATAAATCTTTTTTTTTAAAGGTGCTATCAGTGTTAATTCCCTGGTTTTGATAATTATATTGTAAGATATTGTACGAGGCTGTCATTTGTTTTTAGGAAATAAGCATGGAGTATTTAGAAATAAAGATGTGTTACGTTTGCACCTTCCTGGGGAATAGCTCAGAAAAAAGAACATACACACTTTCTCTTCTCTATGCCTGCACCTACAGAGAGAAAGAGACAAGGATAAAGCGCAGGTGGCCAAGTGTTCACATTCAGGGAATTGGGGTAAAGCGTATACGGGAATTCTTTGTACTGTTCTTGCAACGTCTCTGGAAGTCTGAAATTATATTAAAATAAAAGGGAATTTTTTTTTTTTTTAAAGGAAGAAGCACACTGTGGTAGGTGCATGGTTGCCCCCAGAGGCAGGAACCATCCACTTCTGGGGCAGGACTCTCCCTGGAAATCCCTGACGCTGACAGCTGACTTTTGCCCCTTTCTCGCCTCCCTCTGGTGGCGTGTGTGTCCCCCAGGCCGCCTGGCACCTGGCAATGATCAACAGCTACCACTAAACTCACCGTCTCCACCCTGGTTCACATCCAGGGTTCTCTGAGGGCAAGGCCGGGTTTTGGATTTTTCACAACGACAGTCCATAGACTCCGAGGAGACTGCAGGGAAAAAGTCTTTCCTTGGAGATCCCTGCAGCACTTTGCCAAAGCCTCAGTTACAAGTCTGTCTTCCCTGCTCATCTGAATTTTGGGGATTCCCGTTCGGCGGAACAAAGCACAGGATGATGGCATTGACGGCTTAGAGGAGCCCTCGTCTTTAACAAGCGTTGCTGAGAGCACACCCCTGCGGCGGTTTCGCTATATTTTATCTGCCTGGGCCAGGGCCAGGGGTGAGAGAGGAGACGATGTTTGTGCCCAAAGGAGCAGCATGGGCGGCGTTCACCCGATCAGGACCACCCAAGCCTCCCTGGCTCAGCAATGCCAACCGTGCATATTTCTGGGCAGAACTTCTAGAGCGAAGTGGGCTGGGCCAGAAGAAGCCAGGAGTTTGGGATCCGAGAGACCCAGAAGGGCAGTCTCTGACTCACCACTTCCTGGCTGGGTGATACTGGCCTGGAGATTTGCCCTGGCGCCAAGTTTAAGGTCCTCCATCTACAGCGGAAATGATCAAACACACCTGAGATACGAAGTGTTATGAAAGTGCCCGGCACAAAGTAGATCCATCCACAAAATCAATGCTTCAATCCCACACACATCTACTGAGCACTGACTCAGAGCCACACTCAGCAGAGGGTGAGCTCTGCCTCCCCTGTTCCCCAAGAGTGGGCGCGGTGCCTTCCCCTCTGTGCTCCTTCACCCGGTTCTTCTAAGATGTCACCCTCATGACCGAAGGCCACGTGCGATATCATCAGGGTTCAAATCTGAGCCTTGCCTCTGAGTGACCGAGGTTAAGTGACCCCATCTATGTGTGCTTTGACCCCCCCATCCTCCCCGCCCCCAGAAATGGGTATATAATCACACCCATCTCATAGATCCCATTCAAGAGAATACTAACAGGGCATGCCGAAGAAGGAGTTACCACACGCCAGACACCAGTCTACACTCTTTGTTAAGTATCACCTCCATTTTACAGATGAGCAAGCTGAGGCACAGAGAGACCACCACTTGCCCAAGATCACAGAGAGAGTAAGAGGCAGAGCTGAAATCCAGCCCAGGAGTCTGTCTTCCTAACCCCCAAGTCCTATGGCCAAGGGCATAGAGTGAGTGCCTAGTTCATGTTTGCTGTTACTAAGGCTCCTAGCCAGGACCAGCTTCATGGGTTTCCGGCCTGGGCAGTTACACAAGGTCTGGCACTGGGAAGGTAATGCTCGCTCATGCTCATGAAATGCTTGATCACTTTAATAAGGGGCCCCGCATTTTCATTTTGCACTGGGCCCCAAAAATTACACGGCTGGTCTTGCTCAGGATCTTAAAGGGGGCAAGCCTTTACTTCTCTTTCTTCCTCCTTCCCTAGACCGTGAGCTCCTTGAGATCTAAGATACAGCTACGTTCTTTCTACATCCCCCTGGTCCGTGCCTGGCAGGTAGCAGGTGCTCACATTCTGGCCGGGAGGGACAGAGGTGGCCAGAGCCACAGGCTCTTGTCCCTGCCCCCACTTCCCTTCAACACCCCAAGAACAACTTCCAGCCCCAGGAGCCTCAAGGACTGCTGGAGAAGGAATGTCTGGGAACTCTGGCCAGTGGCCACCAAAACCAGGTCTTTCCAGAATGGTGGGGAGAGAGAGCTATAACCGGGAGGCACTGCAGCTCACTGCAACTGGGGGAATCCCAGGCCGGCCCGAAAGACCCTAATAAACAGCTAATTATGCTGCTGATTCTGTACCTAGTGGCAGGGAGACCCAGCGTACTGGGTAATTAAGCCGTTGGAGCTGGAGCCAGGCAGGGTTTTCTCCAGCCTGGAGTTAATGCAGAATCCAAAGTGCAGGCTTGTGGCCAGGGCACAAAGGTAAACAAGACCCTCCCTAAGGGCAGACATGATTCAGTCCAAAGGTTCAAGTGCAGCAGTGACAATGATTAGAAGAATTTTTTTCCCCTTTATACAGGAAGCAGGTGGGGGCAGGGGTGAGGGGAGGAAAGAACGCTATGCCCCAGACTCGGAGCTTGACTGATACTATTAGAAAGGGCTTGGGGGCCAGGCAGGAGGTGGGCTTGGGCACTTCTGGGATTGGAGTTGGATGTCACCCCTCTCCCTTGCCTGCCCTCCCCTCCTCCACAAACGTTTCTACTTACTGCGATTTTAAAAAATGGACGTGAAATTCACATAACATAAAATTAATTGTGTTAAAGTGAACAATGCGGTGGCATTTAGTACACGCACAATCTTGTGCAACCACCATCTCTATCTAGTTCCAAGATACTTTGTTCCTGCCAAAAGCAAGCCCTAGACCTGTTACTCATTTATCACCCCCCTCACCCCCACCCCGCCACGTCTTTTTTCTACCCCATCGGCCCCTGGCAACCACTAATCTGCTTTCTGTTTCTATGAATTCATCTATTGTGGACATCACATATAAATGGAATCATAGCATACTTGACCTCTTGGGACTGGCTTCTTTCACTCAGCCTCATGTTTGAGGCTCACTCACGTGGTAGCATGTAGCAACGCCTTATTCCTTTTTTACTGCCAAATAATATTCCATCATCTATATGCCGCATTTTGCTCATCCAATTATCCACCTGATGGACATTGGGGTCATTTCCACGTTTTAGCTTTTATGACTAATGCTATGAATATCTGTGTACAAGTTTTTGTGTGGAGATGTTTTCAATTCTCTTGGGTCGACACCCAGAAGCGGGACTGCTGGGTTACAGGGCAATTCTATATCAAGTGCTTTGCTGTTTTTCACGGAGTTGCACCATTATACATCGTTCCCAGCAGAAATGCGTAAGGGTTCCGATTTCTCAACGTCCTTGCTAATACTTATTTTCTTTCTTTCCTTTTTAAAAAAATAATCACTGATTTTTCACAGGAGCCAAGGTAAGCCTCTGTCTGCCCCTGGGGCTCAAACATAGAGCCCTGTCTTCTGGATTTGCAGGAAAGCAAGTGTGCAGGAGGAGTAATGTGCACCCCCTCCCTGAAAGGATTCATCACCTTGGAAGAGCAGCTCCAGGCTGCACCAATCCTGAAGGGCCTGGTGATGCTTTGGGTGTCATGAGCTGCCCCCGGATGGCATGCGGGTGTCTTGGAGGGAATGGCTGTGTGTGAGTGGAGAGAAAACTTGGTTTCTTGGAGCCCAGGAACTGAGTGTCACCGAGAGGGGCAGCATTCTGCCGGCCCTGCCGGAGTGCTGGTGGCCTGAGTGAGCTGGCAGAGGGCAACGCAGGCAAAATGAGGGGCCACACAGGTACTGCGAGGTGGTAGAAACGGGGTCAGCCTATGCGAATCATCACACAGCTTTTTCCACCCCCAAAGGGACCAAAAACTATAATCATATTATGCTTGGAAGGGGAGAGAACCCGAAATATTTGGCCAGGGGCACCAATGACTGTCACATATAACTGACTATAAATAATGTATCGACTATAAAGTATTAATACATAAATAATAATTAAAATGTTTACGGAGTACTTCCTGTCTGCCAGGCACGGTGCTAAATCCATCACTTCATGACTGCTCATGCAATCCCAGGGCCTAGGCATAATGACCTCTGACGGCACTTGGAGAAATTAGGTACACTGCTCCCTGCTATTTAGGATCCTTGAGGCTCCAAGTTACAGACAACACAACTTAGACGGGCTCAAATTGTCTTAAACAATAAGAAAAGTCATTATTTCACAGGATGAGAAATCCGAGGAAGGGCACCTTGACCATCCAGCATCCCCTTAGCTGTGACGAAAGCTGTCCCAGAAGCCCGGCCGACTTTCCCACGTGTCTCCTCGGCTGTCACTGGATGATGCAGCCACCACTGAATCAATCTTGGGCCCGGGGGATGGGGGGCAAGGGGCCCTGCCTGGAGCCGTCCTTTGGGTAGAATAGATATCGAGGATGTGGGAGGGGTGGAGTCAACCACAGCGAACAGAGCCAGAGTTTGAACCTGGAGCTGCCTTCCTCTTGACCACCCGATTCTGAAACACGGCCCAGGCAGGGCTGGTCCAGCAAACCCCCAGCCCAGGACTGCCTCCACTCCCCACTTTCGTTTCCACCACGGTCTCCAGCACTTGGGCCTCAGCCGCCTTCAGTTTTCCCTCAGCACCCCCAGCCTCCGGCCAACCGGTGACCCCCTACGTCCATCCCAATCTGCCAGCCCAGCTCAGAGCCGGCCCAGAGAGCTTCTCGCTCTGCTCTGATCCATTGTCTGCCCGCGTCAGGCTTGCCAGCCGCCCGCAGGGCCAAGGCCTCTCAGAATGACTCCTGTTCAGTCGGAGACATCAGGCTGATCAGCCGTTCTGGGCCAGGGGCCGGCGGCGCAGGGCAAGGGCTTTTGGATCGGCTGTCTGTTCATGCGCATCAGCTGTGCCCGGCTGTTCCTGGCTGTTCCTGGTGGGCCTGGCCCCCAGCAGCAGGGAAGCCAGCAGGGGCCTGCTTGTTCAGGAGGCCGGATGCTGGGGCTGAGGCCGCGCATGGTAGCAAGTGGACAGCGGGGTGGAGGGGTGGGGGTGGGGGGCGGCAGAGGAAGAAGCAGGAGAGAGAGAGGGCACAAGGAGAGCCTGAGGCAGTAAAGGATCTCGCTCCTGTCTGGGTCCCCAACACTGAATTGGGTGTCTGGTACAAGGCAGGGAGCAGTTGGTTGAACTGGCCTGCAAAGCAGGAGTGAGAGAAGGTGCCGGGAGGGAGGGGGGTGGGGAAGGGGAAAGAGATACAGAGATACCGAGATACTGAGAACAGAGCCCCGGGCAGGACAGGGAGCAGGACTGGCTCTCTCGGCTCCGCCCTAGCCCTGTCCCTTCCACTGGTGACTTCACAAACGTTTATGTCACTGAACTAGAAGGGCAGAGAGGGGACAGGGCCCAAGGGGAAAGAAGACAGAAGAAGGGCCCCAGGGGGAGAGACTAGGGATGAGCATCCAGACCCAGAGGGAGCGAGAGGGGAGGGGAGCACAGTAATCAAGAAAGGGAGGGGCCAAAAGGCAGAGGTGGAGGGACGAGGGACCAGAGGCAGGACCAACCCAGCAGATGAAGTGGAAGCCAAGAGGGCAAAGGATGGGAGCCTCGGCGGGCTCATCCCTTTGATGAAAATGCACATTAGCAAACACGCTGGGATCCAACAAGTGCCCACAGGCCCGCAGTTAAAAAGTGCGTTAAAAAGTGCTACATCTGTCAGGGCTTCAAGTTTTAAGTCAGCACTTTCCTTCTTCTCACACTGGGATCCTGCAACTCTGCTTTCCCTGCGCATCTCCTGCAAGCACACAGGGGTCATAGAGGAGCCGGGGAGGGCAGGGTGGACGGGGCCGGAGGGTCGGTGGGGCCCCGTTGCAGGTGCATCCCGCGGCAGAGGGCAGGGGAAGGCAGGGAAGCAGCGGCTTTCAGCAGCGGCTAGGAGGACCCAAGCTAACGGTGAGGATTGAATAGGTACCCCCAAATTCATGTTCATCCAGAACCTCAGAATGTCACCTTATTGGAAAACGGGGTCTTGGCAGATGTAATTAGTGAAAGCTATTAAGATGAAATCATCCTGGATTTAGGGTGGGCACTCAATCCAGGGACGGGAGTCTGAGAAGAAAGGGAGATGTGGAGGAGCAAACAGGAAGGCCATGTACCTACAGAGGCAGGGATGGGAGTGATGTAGCTACAAGCCCAGTAACCCCAAGGATGGCCTGGAGCCACCAGAAGCTCAGAGAGAGGCTTGGGACCGACTTTCCACTAAAGCCTCCGGAAGGAACCCATCTGGCCAACACCTTGGTTTTGGACGTCTGGCCTCCAGAACTATGAGAAAACAATTTCTTTAGTTTTAAACCATCCAGCTGTGGGCATTTGTTTATGGAGCCCTAGGAGGTTACTACAACCTCCTGGTCTTGGGGACCCATTTGCCTGCTCTTGGGCAGGACAGTTAGAAATCAGAGAGGGTTCCAGGCCCTCCAACCTGGTCCTGTCAAATCTCCAGAGCTGAAAGTGGCTTGTTTTCTCCACCCTTGGGAGTCCTGTTTCTTCTCTTCTCTCCAGAACACCAGTCCCTCAACCAGCAGCTGCAGGACAGGGCTCTGGGAGGGCTATCATCTGGTCGTGCCTTCAGGGGGTAAGGGACAGAGGGCTTAGGAAAGCTCTAGACTCCACAGACCAGGCCTGGGCTGCTGGACAGGGGCTGCCTCGGGGAGCTCCTTAACCCCCAGGCTATGACGTCTCACCGTCCTGGGTTCAAATCCTGTGACTTCTTAGGTGTGCCTGTGACCCAAGTTTGGGTTGGTCTGGCCTTCACCTCTGGGCTTTGAAAGCCTCTAGAAAATGAGAAAGAAAATACCTATCTTGGGTAGCCATTGGAAGAATTAAGGAAGAAAACATAGGTGAAGAGCTTGGACAAGACCTTCATAAATGATGATGATGATGATGATGATGATTTTTCTAATCCCACTTCTGTCTAGCCCTGAATGGTAACCACGGGCCATAAAGAACGATGGTGTCTGCCCTCTAGCAAAATTGGAAGGCCGGACACAAATGTGTGAAATTACTAGGAAGCCACAAAATACAGGATAACAGCAAGTGACTGGGATTAGGGCAGCCTGACTAGGGTCAGGTGTTACAGGCTTCAGGAAGGCAGGAGGTAGGGTAGGGTGACCGACTTGTCCTGGTTTGCCCAGGACTTGCCCAGATTAAGTACTGGAAGTCCCACATCCCAGGCAAACTGGCATAGCGGGTCAGCCTTCCTGGAGGAGGCAACTTTACCTAGGCCTCAAAGGAATCATTCATTCATCCATTTGTTCATGCATGCATTCATTCATTCCCTAAACATTTATTGAGAGCTCACCATGGGCCAGACTCTTTTAGGCACTGTCTTTTTAGGCACAGGACACGGCCCCTGCCCCCATAACACTCACATGCAGACTTGCATGGCATTCTTGCATTCGTTCCATAAAGCATCTAATGAGAACCTGCTGTGTGCCAGGCAAGCCTAAGTACAGTGAAGGCAAAGACAAATGACATCGCTTCGGATCTCAAGATGCTCACACCTAGTTGGGGAGAGACAGGGTGGCAGGTAATTCCCTCCAGGGCAGGCAGGGCTATTGCATCACCCGGTAGGTGGAGGGGCCTTGTGGAGAGCCAGACGGACCCCTCACCCCATCCTGGGAGGGGCCAGGGAATCTTCTGGAAAGGGGTGATGCTGAGCTGACTCTGAAGGGAGAGTTGTCAGGAGCCAGTCGGAGAAACGGGGAAGGGTGTTGAGGCCAAAGGATCAGCCTGAACACAGGGAGCTGGGCAAGGTGCCCATGGGAAATGCAAAAATGGTACCTGGGTGAGGAGAGGCACAGACCCACGGCAGGGATGTGGTTGGGATGAGGGTGGGCAAGGACCCGGGAGGGAAGGGAGGGGGTCTGGTGTGCAGTGGCACGGAGTTCGGAGAAGCTAGCAGGACTTGTGGAAGGACGGTGGGGTCTTGGCGGAAGGGAGGTGTGTGGACCCTGTACCCACCCTGGCTGGGGGCGGGGCAGGACCGACAGAGCATTGTGGGAAGGTGCAGAAGACGGAGGAGACGCATGCGCACATGCTCGACTTCGGAACGAACCAACCATTGCAAGAAACAAGGAGAAGAAAGAAAGGAAATCAGGCCATGCTGTCACCGGACAGACTGAACACCACCCTAGACTCGGGCCCCCGCTTTTGGCGCTGAGCCTTCCACCATGTTTGGGACAAACATGCACCTTGTCCCTCCTTGTTCTATAATTGTGTCTGTCCAATGAATAAACACTCATTGAGCATTTTGGAGCTCGGCCCCTTTGCTGAGAAAGCAAAACCAGATGTATGAGGGAGAGAGACCCGGGGCGGGGGGCTCACCTGGGGGCTCAAGGGGTCATGAGTGGTCAGGGAAGGTCTCCCTGAGCTGATCCCCAATGACCCAGAAGTGCTAGTCTTGGGAAGATTCGGGGACAGGAGGAGTGTTTCAGGCAGAGGGAACAGTATGTGCAAATGCTCAGAGGCAGGAACAAGCAGTTCACATGCAAGGAACAGAAAAGCCAGACAGGATGGAGTGGGGGATTGGGGGACATAGGAGGTGATGCAGGCATAGAAGTGGGCCAGGGTCAGCCCTGGTAGAGGTGAAAAGTGAGTGAAATGGTCTCATTCCCATTTAACAGCGAGGTTCAGAGAAACTAGCTGCCCACAGTGGCTCGGCTTGTCAGCAGCAGAGCTTGGGTTAGGACCCAGGACCCCGGCTTTCTGATTTCCTCTTGATCTGACCCTGCTTCCCTTTCTGGGGAGGTGAAGACAGCGACTCTGCAGGCGTCAAAGGGGACTTTTCAAGGCTCTGCTACTGCCCCAAAGGCTGGCTCATCTCAGCAGTGGGGCACTGCTCCCAGAGCTGGAGAGCCAGCCCACACTCTGCTCCAGTCTTTACGTCTGCCCCTTAATTTCCAGGCCTTTCAATTTCCTGATCTAGAAGAATTTTACAGACATGGGGTGCGCGGCTGACTGTAACAACCGTCTGTTGAATAAATGACCCCTCTGTCTTGACTTGCAGGTAGTTAAACTTCATGCTGAGAGCAAAGGTGAAACAAGGCTGGGGGGGCACGGTTTGCTTTGCCAATGACCTGCGGGCTGTCTTCACTCATGGGGACTTCAATTTGTCATTGACGGAACATGACTAACAATGTTTACTTAACTCTTTTGGTGTTTGGAACTGCTTAAGCCAAAATATTTTTGGCGTAAGAAATGCTTCCTGAATTCTATTGTTGGGTCCCCCTTTTTTGCACCCCAATTCTCCAGGAAACCACCTTCCCCCCCACACCCCCTGTACATTCTCTGGGTGATACTAAATGCATCCTTCAGGTCCAGGGGTGCCATGTGACTCTGGACTGGCCAACCAGAACACTGCAGTCCTCTGACCACAGGGAGTGGATCAGAGGTGGGCGTGTGGCCCAATCAGAACCACTGGAATGCAGGGCTTTTTGGAAATGGCTACTTAAGCTTTTCTGATGGATTTGAACCTGGGAAAATGTGACAGAAGCTACTGGCAGCCATTTTATGGAAATTGAGAACGGAAGCAATATGGAGTTCTGGGGATATTTGCGTACCTAGATCCAACAGTGCCTGAAGCCCATATATCCTCTACACTTTTCAGTTGTGTGCATCAACAAATTCCTCATTTTGCCTAAACCAGCTTGAGTTGGATCCCTGCCTACTTGGAATCTAAGCAGTCCTGATATGATCACCATTAGACGAGCAGTCAGCAAACCCTGGCTTGTGGGCCAAATCCCATCCCCTTCCCGGAATTTTCCCCTCTCCTTTAAGAACTTCACTGAGATACATTACATAAATTTGTTCACCCATTTTAAGTGTAAAATTTGATATGTTTTTGTGAATCTATATAGTCATACTAACTGGCACCAAAACCAATTGTTGGAACACTTCTATCCACGCCCAAAATTTCCCTCATGCCTTTTTTTTTAATCAGTAAAAAAAATTTTTAGGTGGGGGGAAGGGCAAAAGGAGAAGGGGAGAGAGAATCCCAAGCAGGCTCCACACCCAGCACAGAGCCTGACACGGGGCTCAATCTCACAACCCGAGATCGTGACCTGAGCCGAAATCAAGAGTCATATACCCAACCAACTGAGCCACCGAGGTGCCCCATCAGTAAACAAATTTTTAAAATAACAGCTTTATCGGTGTGTGATCCATATGCTATGGGATTCATTCATTTAAAGTGTACATTTCAATGGCTTTCAGTATAGTCACAGATATGTGCAACCATCACCACAGTCTACTTTAGAATATTGTCATCAGTTCAAAACTCCATACGCTTCGGCTCTCAGCACCCCCACGCCCCAGGCCTTGATTGTCCCCACTCCAGCCCTGAGCAACCATCAGTCTACTTTCTGTCTCTATGGACTGGTCTGTTCTGGACACATCAAACAAAGGGAATCATACAATCTGTGATCTTTTGTGTCTGGCTTCTTTCACTGTCAAGGTTCATCCACCCGGTAGCATGTATCAGGACTGCATTCCTTCCCGTGGCTGGATAATGCTCCATTGTGTGGAGAGAGCACATTTTGTTTATCCACTTATCAGCTGATGGACATTTGGGTTGTTTCCACTTTTTGACTATTATGAATAATGCTGCTATGACCATTTGTGTACAAGTTGTTGTTTTTAAAGATTTTTTATTTGAGAGAAAGACAAAGAATGAGTGGCAGGCAGGGGCACAGGGAGATGGCGAGGGACAAGCAGACTTCCCACTGAGCGGGGAGCCCGATGCGGGGCTCGATCCCAGGACTCTGAGATCATGAACTGAGCCGAAGGCAGACACTTAACTGACTGAGCCACCCAGGCGCCCCTGTGTACAAGTTTTTGTGTGGATGTGTTTTCACTTCTCTTAGGTATATACGTAGGAGTGGGGTTGCTGAGTCACATGGTGACTCTCTGTTTAACCCTTTGAGGAGCTACTAGACTGTTTCCAAAGTGCTATTTGGTGTGGCATTCCTGTCAGAAGTGTATGAAGATTCTGGTTTCTCCACATCCTCCCCAACACTTGTTATTATATGACTTTTCAATTACAGTCATCCTAGTGCACGTGAAGTGCCACCACCTGTTTTTGAAATAAAGTTTTACTGGAACACAGTCATGCTCATTTGTCATTTACATATTTTATAAGTTTTATTGGGACACAGTCATGCTCATCTGTCATTTACATATTTTATAAGTAAAGTTTTATTGGGACACAGTCGTGCTCATTTGTCATTTACATATTTTATAAGTAAAGTTTTATTGGGACACAGTCGTGCTCACTTATCATTTACATATTGTCTATGGCTGCTTTTATGCTATGGTGGCAGAGCTGAACAGTTGCCACAAGATGGTGTGACCCACAAAGCCTAAAATATTTCCTATCTTTTTTACAGGAAAAGTTTACCAGCCCCTGATTAAGATCAATCCTCTCATTTCTTATAAAAGGAAAACAAGGCCCAGAAACATTATATTTCTACATAGGGGCACACAGCCAGGACCGAAATCTTTCTGGGCCTCAGTTCCTACATCTATAAAATGGGATACACTATCACAAGATGGGAGCAGTAGATAAAGCAAGGTCAGTAACATGCTTAGCCCAGGGCTAGACATCCATTAAATGTGGCACTTCTCTCAAATCCGGGGTGCCTGATGCACAGTCCCTTGGTCCACCCTTCCCCCCCGATATCCCACACTGATGCTTTTCCTCTTAGTAGCCGGACCCAGCTGAGTTAGTAGCGTGTGAATTGAGCCTTGCTTACTCTGCTCTGGAGAAGCCTAAAGTGCGTGTCCTACGTGCAAATCAGGCTCCTGCATCTGGCAGCGTCGCTCAGCATACAGAGAGGGTCTTCTCCTCTGGGCCATGTCCTCCCCTCCCGGCTGTCCTTTGGGTCGCTGGTACACCAGCCCTTTTGCTGGCCTGCAAGCTGGCTCTCACAGCTCTGCGGACTTCACACCCTCCTAGCTCTGTGTCCGAGGGTCAGCACGGTGTCAGCCCTCCCTGTCCCCATTGCCACGTCCCACCCCCCCACACACACCCCCTGCAGCTGTGCACCCTACAGGCCAAGCTTCAGCGGCCGAGAACATGGGCTTTGTTTGAAGTCAGGCAGGTCAGGGTTGGGATCTGGCCCTGGGGCCTTGGGCCCATGACTCAACCTCTCAACCTGGGGCCTCAGTTTCCTTATCTGCAAAATGGGGACAGCCACGACCACTAGTTAGGGCTTCTCTGAGTATTAAATGAGCTAAATGTATGAGAAGTCGGAAGCACAGTGCCTGGCCGGGTTTCATAAATGTGTCCTTGGGAAAGCAGGAGTAGGAAAGAGTCACTATCTTGCAGCTGTGCTCGGGGCTTCTGTGCATTCTGCTCATTTTACACTGGGGCTGGGGGCTCAGAGATGTGAAATGAGCTCCCCACGGTCACACAGCAACTGAGGGGCAGAACTCTGCACTTAACTTCCTGTGCTACCTCTGTGTCCATGTCCCCATCATTGGGCTGATGATTTGGAGGATCTCATTCTGTTCTATCTCCAGGGTCCCAGTTCCTTCAAGGTCCATCTCCTGAGAGGGATGGGGATGGCTTACCCGCCTGTCCATCTGGCCTCCTGGCCAGCCGGCAGTGCCCACAGGCTCCCCTCCCTCCCTTCCTGTGCCCTCCCTACTCTCCTTTTGGTGGCTTAAGAGCATCACCTGCTTCCTGCACAACTGACTCAGCCAGGGAAAGCGGGCTTGGGTCCTACAGGTGTTTCTGCTCCTGGCTAATTTGCTTTCACCGAGTGCTGGACTGAACAGTTGTGCAGAGTTCCCTGCAAGCTGGAAATGGGGGTTTGCTGGCATTGCGGTGGCAGGGTCCGGAAGTCTTACTAACTCGGGATTCAGCAAAAATGACTCCTCTTTACAAGCCCTCCTAATGAAGTCAGTTGTCAGAAAAAAGAAAGAAGTCAGCAAACAAAACAAAACAAAACAAAAAACACAAAACTATAAAACATGTGGGAAGGGACCCCTGGCGGGAACTTAAATCTCAACAGTCACAGCCTGGTGCGACTGTCCTTGCTCAGTTCCTGTCACCTGCTCTCACTCTTTACTGCTGACCCCTTCTGTTCCGCCAGGTCTTGTCACAAACATCACCTCCTCAGAGAGGCCCTCCTGGATTGCTCATCTAAGCAGCGTCCTCCCCCCATTCTTCTCATCCTCATTTCCTGTCTGCTGCCTGCCGTACCCATAATCCAAATTACAATTTTACACATTCCTGTTGCTTTATTTGCAGGTTCTGTGAGAGGCAGGGTCCCCACCTGTTTGCTTCACCCATCTATAAACCAGCTCTGTCAGCGCCTAGCACGTAGTAGGCGTTCAGCGTATTTTTGGGCATGAATGAGAACCTTTCTTGGAGCAGTGAGGGCCGCCCAGGGAAGCTGCTCTTTGGCAGTGAGAACACACCGAGCCAGAGGGTCCTCCAGCGGGGAGCTGACTTCATCCCCCTGTCCCCGTCCTAACCTCGTCCAGAGGCTGCATGGAGGGAACTGTGCGTACAACTATTTTTGCAGCTTTTCAGACTTCCGAACAAGCTGCCTTCCCAAGAAAACACATGACACAGAGCCTTCTTTCTCCCACTCCTGCTCAGACAGCCAGTGTTCCAAGGAACAGCTCTTTGTTTACGATAATAAAGCGGGGGCCATGGCAACGCATTGTGATGTCATGGGAGTGTGAGGTCATAAATCCTTCCAGAGGAAGAATGAGCGTGGCGGACACAATGAGTCCTGAGCTTCCCCTGGCCTGGCCGGGGCTGCTGCCAGATAAGTTTTTCTTATACCAGGTGAATCATTTCTTTTTCTTTTTTTCCTGTCTTCCCCTTCTCCCTCTTACTTGTTTTTGCTCATCCTTGAAAAAAAAAGGAAAATTAAAATAAATAAATAAAAAGTTTTAAAAGACTCGGAGTGGAAAGATTTCTCCCAGGAATTTCCTGTTGGCTGATGTCCAGTTCGGGGATGCCAGCAATAATGCGAACAAGGCTTGCTCGTCCCGGACCTGCAGCGAGAGAACGGCCCCCAATTTCTCGGTTTCATGGCTAAAACACGGCAAAGCCTTGGAGAGTTTCTGGGCTCTGGACCATGGGGTTTGGGAGGAAGTAAAGTATTTCTCTTGCTCACTCTCTCCACCTTGTCTTCTACTCAATCTTCTTTTGCTCTTTCTTGATCCTTATTTTTCTTTTTGCTAATCTCGATGCATCTGGCTCTCTTTCAGTCTGGTTTCCTCCGTGTTTCTCGGCTGCTCTCCATTTGTCTCCTTCCATCTCGGTCTCAGTCTTGTAGTCTCAGCCTCTCTGTGTTGTTCTTTCTCGGCGGTTCTTCTCCTGCTGAGAGTGTCTGTCTCTCCCAGTCTCTGTCTCAGTCGGCTTCACGGTTTTTGATTCACTGTCTCTCTTGCTCACTTTCCTCTCTTCCTTCCCCTGTGCTCATGTTACTGAAACAAATCAACATTTCTGACTCGGAGGACTGGGCTTTGTGATCTGCAAGTTGAGTGGCAAAGCATCCACATTTCCAGGCTTGGGGCTCCCAGAGGGGCAAGTGGCACATCGATACAGGGCACCCACTCGAGGAACATGCTGGGTCTATGATTCAGGAGCTGGACATGCAGCCGGAGAGGGCAGCACTGTGGCACACCGTCTGCCAGGGCCTGCAGACCTCTGGGTGACATACACCTCTCCCAGCCAGCCCCTTCTGTGCCATGCCCCCCCCCGACCCCCCGCCACAGAGCAGATCAGGAGGGGAGGATGCCCATTTGGTGGAGGCTGAATAGGGCAGGGGGAGGGGGGAGGTTCTTCCAGGCTTGGGTTAGCCCAGGGCCCCCACCCTATCCACAGCCTCCTCCTCCCGACAACCCATATTGTGTTCTGCATCAGCCCCCATATTTAACCTGAACCCAGATTTTTCCACCTCAGACCTATTGACATCGGGCTGGATAGTTCTTTGTGGTGGGAACTGTCCTGTGCATTGCAGGATATTGAACACTATCCCTGGCCTCTGCCCACTAGACGCTGGTAGCCCCTCTCCTCCCAAATTGTGACACCCAAAAATGTCTCCAGACATTGTCAAATGTCCCCCCGGGGGTAAATCACCTCTGGTAGAGAACCACTGGGGCTCTAAACCATCTCTGCTTTTCTCCCTTTAACCCAAATTCCTCACTCTCATTTTCTCCCTTGCTGAAATCATCCATGGCTCCCTATTATTATTATCATCACAGCAAACATCTACATGGGACTTTCTAAGTGCCAGGGACTAATTTCCCAGCACCTGTGTCACAGGGCTGTGGTGAAGCTGATGGTGATAAAGCAGCACCCCTTAGCCCAGAGCCATGTGACTGCTGTTATTACTAATGCATGTGGGGCTCAGTTTCCCCAAGCTGTGCCCTTCCATGCGTTGGCTTTTGCACTGGCCTTTGTCTCTTCCTGCATTGACCTCGCCCCCTTTCTCTGCTTGGCACCCTCCTCCTCATCCCCCAGGACCTGGTTCCAATCTGACTGGTACTCCCTTGGGCTCCTCCAGTGGAGGCTCCTGTCTTTTTTTCAGGGGTAGCTGGGGGCTAGGGGCTGGAGGCTCGGGGGTGGGGTGGGGCAGGGCGATGGCTGACTTCATCTCTGCATCCCGGTGGCAGACCGGGTTGAGGCCTAGGGACCACTGAAGGTTCTGATGGGCGCAGGGCAAGTATTATGGGAGGGATGCCTACGACGGGGGCAGAAAGAGGCACAGGGACCAGTCCTGCACCGTCCTCCGTCCCACCTGTCCAGCTCCAGCCCCCTCTCCTGGTCCTGGTCCACTGGTCAGCCACTCTCCTCTTACTGGCTCCGGGGGTGGCCACGTGGCCCAGGCCTGGCCAATTGGAGGAAGCCACACCCCGACCACAGTAATGGGCTCGTGGATGGGCCAGGACTTGGATTGGGTCCAATGACAGTTTTTGGAACAAAGTGAACTCGAAGGTGAACCCGGGGCTCCCTGGGGTCTTGACTGCACCCGGAGGGGAATCGAAACAGAGACAGGCAGGGCTGAGACGTGCAGCGAGAGAACCGGATGTCACCATTTGAAACCCTAGGGCAGATGATGCCTTAAGTTTCCACCTTGAACTCCACTTCTGAAGCCAATAATTTGCCTATTTCACTGACGCTGTTTGGAGTGAGCTTTCTGTCCCTTTCGGTCATGCCCCAGACTCCCAAACCGGTGCCCTCCGCCCCGCAGTGCCTCCTACCCTGCTCTTCCAAGTGGGCCTTGTTGGAGAGCCCTTCCTCCTTCTGATCACAGACACCAGAGCTCCAGAATTGACGAGGAACACCTGGAGGTCCCCCGTCGCTCTGCGCGCTGTTTGCCACGCTCCCCCGCAAACTCAAGGTGATACTTAGCACAGGAACTGAAAACACATCCACGGGTCCCCAGGGAGGAAGAGGGGGCTGCTGAGTGGCTCTCCTCTTGGGGTCGGTCGGCTTGGTGTCAGATCAAGACACGGAGGCCTCCCACAGAACAACGGAAGACGCAGCGCGGGGGCGAGCTCACCAGGTCCACACCTGCGCATCTCCCTGCGAGGAGATGCGCGGGGCGCTCTGACTTCCATTACAACCCCCCCCCCAATTGTCTCTGCGCACGGCCCTGCTCCCCACCCCGCCCCTGGAGCTCAGTCAAAGGCAACTCGTTAAAAAGTGAGCTGTGGAGGATGGGAACCCTGGCACAAAACTCACTCATGTGGATGCCACTGCACCTTCTAGAATGAAGTACAGATGGGCAAATAAGTGTGTGCATGTGTATGCGAGCCCTGTGTGTGAACTAACGTGCACTGCATGCTGCAGATCGCATTTTCATACGAACATCAAGCACATGTAGGAGCGCACACGTGCACACGCACACACACACACACACACACACACACCCCTTGTGTGAGGCACTTTTAAGACCGCTCCATGCGGGGTTCTGAAATCCTAAAACAGGGACAAATGTGGGGCGTGGTGCTGTTAGGCAGTGAGTGTTGATAAAAGCCAATAGACAGTTCTTCACAGTACCCAAGGTATCCTCCTCAGTGTCCAAATGTCACGGTCCCCCAATATCTGGGGTTGTGGGAAGCACCCCATAGCCAGCCACTTCCCCACCACCTCCCACCCTCATGCCCAGACGTGCCCACGATATAATCGCCGTATAACCCCCCTCAAGGCTACGAGCCATGGAATAAATTTCAAGCCATGCTATAAACTGTGCTTTTGGATGTCATTGAGCACTCCCGTGCCAATGACATCACTGTTTCCATGGCAACTAATATAATTAACATGAGAGAAAGTGCAAGGAGAAAGAGAAGGGAAAGAGGGAAAACACCAAGTCCAACCCCAAACAGAGCAAATTACACGGTGGGGGAAGAGGGGGGCAGAGGGGCCTATAAAATGTTTTACTGCCACTTGTTAGAAAGGCCCGACATAACTCTGCTCATGGCTTGGGGGGTAATGAGATCATTTGCAAACTGTATCTCTCGCAAAATACAGAAAGGGCTTTGTCGCCTTCACAGTTCATGGAGTTGTAACAGAGGAGCTCGCGCTCCAGGTGAGGCAGCAACACCATCCCCTCCTTCCCTGTTCAAGGCTCTTATTAAGCCCCAGTCTACTCAGCCCAGGACCCAGAGGGACTTCAACAGACGTGGGTTGGGCCCTCTGGGTGTTTGTGTCCCCTAACACATTGAAACATACCCAAGCGTGAAGGTGAAATGGGCAAATCCTCGTGTGTGGCGAGGACATCTCGGTTATGCAGGTGGGGCGTTCGATCGCACGGGTCCCAAGTCTGGCGCCTGGATTAAGCTGAGTCCTAGGTACCTCGTGTTTCACTCCCATTAAGCAGAAGAGCACATCAAGGTGCAGGAAGGAAAGAGCATGACTTGGCCTAGCTGACTTGGCCTAGTTGAGCCTTGACCCCAGCTCCATCAGACGCCTAGCACAGCATTCTCTCCACTATCTCAGGCGGTCCCGAGTATTCCCCAGCTGGTCCAACCCTGGCTTTCAAGATGTGTGCAGAGTCTGGTAAGTCATTCTGCCTCCCTGTGCCTCAGTTTCCCCAGCATTTCCCGGGCTGACGATATCGAAGTGGACTGGCCTACAAATGCTGGGCCACCCAGCTCCATAGATGGCCTTCGGTCAGAGCCAGCTGGGCCTGCCAGGATGCCTCTCTGAGGGTTTTCCCGCTCTCTCCCACGGAGATGTGAGGTTTCTCAGAGAGACCCGGGGCACAGCGTGGGTGGGGACACAGGAGGGGAGCGCAGGATTGGCTTTCAAATTTGCGGTGCCCGGTGCAAAATGAAAATATGGGCCCTTGTTCAAAAGAGAGAAACAGGGCTGTTAAAAGTACTACAATAAGGGGGTGGCTCCGTCGGTGAAGTGTCCGACTCTTGGTTTTGGCTCAGGTCATGATCTCAGGGTTGTGAGATCAAGCCCTGCGTCGGCCTCTGTGCTCAGCACGGAGTCTCCTTGAAATTCTTTCTCTCCCTCTTCCTCTGCCCTCCCCTCCCCCCCACCTCATTCACACGTGTGCTTTGTCTAAATAAATAAATAAATAAATAAATAAATAAATAAATAAAATCTTAAAAAAAAGTACTGGGGCACCTGGGTGGCTCAGTCGTTAAGTGTCTGCCTTCGGCTCAGGTCATGATCCCAGGGTCCTGGGATAGAGCCCCACATCGGGCTCCCTGCTCCGCGGGAAGCCTGCTTCTCCCTCTCCCACTCCCCCTGCTTGTGTTCCCTCTCTCACGTCAAATAATTAAATAAAATCTTAAAAAAAAAACAAAACACAAGTACTAAAATGTAAAAAGCTTTTTCCTTTCTTCTGCAGTCTCTCTTCCTGGACATGTCATAATGTTTTTATTGGCTACTGAGTGTTGTGCTCTTGCAGGCATCAGGATACTTGGGGGGGATGTGCAGACCCTCACAGGTGCCCAGGGCCCTGCCGTGACTGGGCTTGCATGCACACATGGCCCACTGGCTGTCAGCCACAGGACGGACATCAGCACCCTGGGGAGGGGCAGGGAAATTGAACCAGACACCTTTCTCTCTCAGAGTCCCGTTCCCCTGATCCATGGTAGACAGGTTACCCCAAGGATACTGCAACCTCTGTGCTGGAGAGCACCTGGCACCTGGACTGGAAGTGGGCAAGAGGCTCAGCCCCTCCCAGCTGCGCACTTGAAGGCATCATGGTGCTGTCAGTCTAGGATGGCGATGGCCCCTACCAGGTCTCCACCCTGAGATGCTCAGGACATGCACAGCAACCCTAACTCTCTTTACGCCACCTGCAGGCCCCTGCCAGGGACAGAGGGGTGGCAACAGTCACTGGGACGGTGGGGGAGCAGGCAGAGAATCCATCCTGGGGAGATGGAGGGGTAGAAGGAGCAAGACCCCACGACTGAGGCTCCACGCCCCTGTGCATGTTGCGTTGTCCTATCAACCTCCACTTAGGAAACAAATCCAAAGATGAAATTATTAAGAATTTTAAGAAGGTGACAGCAGAGCATGAACCCCAAGTGCAGGCCCCGGGTGAGCACATCTGTCCCCTGCCCACACAGCCGGCCCTGGCTGTAGCTCTTGGTCAGCTGTGATTCCATGTAGGATTTCATATGGTGAAAACAAAGAAAGATTTCCTAGCTAGAAGGAACTTTAATTGTAAGTGATAAAAAGATAACCCCCAGAAAAAAAACAGTCCCTTTACAATGGAGAAACCTGACTGATACGACCTCAGCCAGGTAATGAAGGTCAATGCCAACAGAGTAGATCAAGTTGAGAGCATACACCCTTGATGTGATGCGCTAAGAATGACACTTGACCCCTGTGGTCTTCCTCCCTATACCTATGACCCCAGGCTAATCATGAGAAAAACATCAGACACATTCCAATAGGAGGGCATTCTACAAGACACATGAATGGTACTCCTTGAACCACCAAGGTCATCAAAATCAGGGACAGTCTGAGGAACCGCCACAGGGCAGAGAAGGCTGAGGAGACATAAAATGTGATGTCCTGGATGGGATCCTCGGATCCAACAAAAGGGCATCAGGGGAAACACTAAGGAAGTCTGAATAATAAAGTATGGGTTTTAGTTAATAATAATGTATCAATATTGGGTAACTCATTGTGACAAATGTATCATACTCATATAAAGTATTCATTAAGGGGGAAACCGGGTGTGGGGCATATGGGAACTTGCTGTATCTTCATAATTTTTCTGCAAATCTGAAATTGTTCTAAAAAATAAAGCAATCTATTAAAAACGAAGACATTCCCTCAAGCCCCTCAAAATGCCCCTGACTTGGTCCAAGGCCTTCACAGTGTGCAGATGAAGGCAGTCCAGGGAAGGGGTCACAATCATGGGCTCTGGAGGCAAGAGATCTGGGTTCTAATCTTGACTCTGCCACTCTGCTATGTCCTGGCTACTGACTTCACCTCCCTGAGCCTTAGCCTTGTCATGTGTCAAAAGGGGGTGAGAATCACAGAGTCACAGGGTTGTTGTAGGGATCAAAGTGGGGACCTCAAGGAGCCTGGCCAGGCTGGTGATGCTGCACCCAGGGGTGGGGACCCATCTAAGGACACCAATGAGGCAAGCCTTTCCACCCACATTGGGGCCACCCTGGGTCAGAAGATGTCTTTTGAACAGATCCACATACAGACATGGCTTGACTGACATGATCGCCCTGCTGAATAAAGGCAACACTTAATTGGAAATGCCAGAGTTTACACCGAGCCACTGAGTTGTGTCACTGGACTTCAAAAAAGATGGTGTATTTGCCATCTCTCTCTGACAAGGCTACACCCAAAGAGAAATGTGGGTAAATCCAGTCTGCGTGGGGCAGTACGGAGACAAATGCTTCCACTGGATTCCTTAAAAGTTTCTCAGCGGGGGGAGTTCCTCTCTCCCCTCTGCACCCATGAACTAGCAATAATAATGCTGCCCACCACCCGAGCTTGTTGTCAGGACTCAATGGGACAGTGCGTACAGAATGGAGGCCACCGGCCGGGCACAAGGCAAGCGCTCAGCTGATGTGGACAAGCATCAATCAGGAGCTATGCCAGGACTTGACATTTGTTAGATCTCAAACTGTGCAACTCTTCTCTAAGCCAGATTTTATTAGCTCCCTTTCGCAGGTGAGGCAACTGAGGGAGGAGGAGCGCAGAGCAGGTGCTAGGAGAACACACACGAGCCCGTGCGCTGGGACATAGTATAGCGAAGGTACGATGAGAGATGGACTTAGCAGAACAGACCCAGTCCCTGCTCTTGAAGAGCACACCCCTTTCCCCAAGGTGGAGTGTTCACACATACCCAAGACCCCTCCCAGGCCCCTCAGTCCAGACACCCACCTCCGGGGTTGAAAGCCAAAACAGAAAATGGAGTCTTTGCCCAACAACCGAGCCCTTGGGTGCTGGCACACAGACCTCAGAATGTACCCTGAGCCAGGATGGCCTCTGCAACCCTCCTCGGGCACAGTGCCAGCAGTAAGGCGATCAACTCGTCCCCTTTGCCTGGGACCTTCCCAGTTTTCACACTGAAGGTCCTGAGTCCCAGGACATTCCTGTCTTAGGCGCACTGAATGCCTGGCCACCCTACGGGCGGGCAGGATATGAGGATTAGAGTAACAGAATTATCACTAACATTTATTAGTGATAATAAATGTTAGTGATAACATTTGGCATATATGAGGTCATTTTATCCCCACAACCAGCCAATAAGGTGGGTTCTGTTATTATATCCCCATTTCACAGATGGAGAGACTGAGGTTCACAGAGGATAAATGACTTTGTCGAAGTCAAACAGGGGGCATGTGGAGGCTGGACCCAGCAGGGTCCTTCCAGAGGATAGGCATCGTTTCCCAATTCCCACAATGGCCTTGTGTGGGCTAGTGGCAGCTCTGTGAGGAGAGAGAGGATTCGAACTCAGATTTATGTTTCTCCAGAGACTGAACGCTTAACCACAACCCTCTAACCAGATTATGCTGCAATAAAGGATCAACTCTACCTTCGGCATTTTCTATGTCTTTGGAAGAGCAGGTTGAAACATTTACTAAATCATATCCTCGGAGCAGCCCAGGAAAGGGGAGCTGTTCTAATCCACGGCGATAATTTTCCTTCGCACGCACAGTAGAAGGTCTGCCGCTTGGGGCAGTTCGTGCGAGGTGTGCAAATACCACCGGCCACAAATGTAATGCTGAGAATCAGAGCAGGTCCCAGTGTGGGCAGGGCTGGGCTCAGGTTGACTCATAGGTGGCCATCTGAAGGGTGCAAAGGCACCGCTTGCTCCCAGCCGTCCCTCCTGCTGCCCTCCCCCTGGCCTACCTTGGCCTGAACTTCCCACAGTTGACCTTGATGGGCTCAAAGGCAGCGTGGGGTGTCTCCTTCAGGCTGCTGTGAAAATGCATGTTTCCCAGGAAGGACTCTGCCAGGCACCGTCCAGGCGGGTGGTTGGGACTGTTTTAAAAAGCAGTCCCGCCCACATTCCAAATTCGGAACTCAGAGGCTGGCAAGCACCACATTTGGCCAGAACAGCGTACTTCCCTTGCCCTCCACCGAAAAGCACTCTGTGCAATTATAGAGCCCCAGAGGGAGAGAAGGAATTGTTACTCCATTTCTGCATGATTTGATCACGTGTCTCAGCTTTCCTGCCCCACGCCCCAGACGGTAAGTTTGGGGAGGTTCTTAGGCATCGCATCTGCTTCACGAGCATTCAGGTCAATGTGGGAATAGTGGCCATCCATTTCTCTCAGAGCTCTCCCTGCGTCCCACATTCCCATACATTTCCCCCATCACCCTGGGTCAGACCCCTGGCCCCTGAGAGACCTGGATGACAAGGTCCGAGTGAGCTTCCCTAGGGCGCACTTGGATGGGGGCAGGAAGGATCTTTGGTGGGAGGGGGCGGCAGATGACCTTGCAGGATGGAGGGAAGGTTATAAAGTTGGGGGAAGGAGACATCCCCATTTAATCCTAGCCCGGATGATTTTTCCCAGGGCAGCCTTGATTCATCCCCAGAACATGGCAGGACCTCTACTGGGTATGGTCGGTGACACACCTTCCTTAGCAAGAGGAGTAGATAAGGATACATGGAAAGCTTTAGCACCGGGCCCGATACACAGTATTGTTGTTTCGGCTAAAAATGTATGCCCTAATTTATGCCAGAATGTGTCTGTTCCTCTCCAGTGCTGACCTTCACCCACAAACACTTACAAAGCCCCCAGTACTTATTATGTACCAGCTGCAGTACGTAGCACTCCGCTGTAGAAGGAAAACTTATCGACCGCTTACTGATACCGGGCACTTTACCTGAGTTGATTTGCTTAATACCCTAAGAGCCCGAACAAGGAGATAGAGTTATTCCCGTTTTATAGATTCAGAAACTGAGGTGTCCTAAGGGGCAGAGCTATTAGACCAGAGCCCATGGGCTTTCCTCTGTGGCACAAAGTCCCTCATGAAGAAACACAAGAAGCTATGTCTTCAAGAAGCTATGATCTGCAGTGGAGCAGATAAACGAATACACGGAAAAAAGAACCACACGTCAGAGTCAGTGGACCCAAATGAGCACCTGTATGGGTGCTGTGAGCCCAATGGAGGCAGATTTCCCTAAGCGCAGGAAGTACTGCTCCAGGGGGTACCGCAAGCGGACATGGGACAGGTTTGATAGGAGCGAGGAGACAGGACACAGAAAAAGCTGGGAGAATTCAGGTGCCAGTTTAGTCTTGAGGGCAAGAGGTGAGAGAGAGAGAGAGGAAAGTTCGATGGAGGACTGGTTGCATGAACTGAACAAGCTCAGGCTTTGTTCTGCAGGTGATGGAAAATCCTTGTTGGCTTTTAATGAAGAAAGTGATTAAAAAAAAAAAGCAGTGGGGGCGCCTGGGTGGCTCAGTCGTTAGGCGTCTGCCTTCGGCTCAGGTCATGATCTCAGGGTCCTGGGATCGAGCCCCGCATCGGGCTCCCTGCTCGGCGGGAAGCCTGTTTCTCCCTCTCCCACTCCCCCTGCTTGTGTTCCTTCTCTCACTGTCTCCCTCTCTGTCAAATAAATAAATAAAATCTTTAAAAAAAAAAAAAAGCCGTGTTTTGGGAAAATCCGTCCAGTTGTACATCATCATAGTAATTACAAATACTTCTACTACCCTTCGGCATTGCGTTTCTTTCTTTGTCAGCCAGGCTCTGTGCTAAGCTTGCTAATGCCCTATTTTATTGTCCAAATGACACATAGTGGGGGGTTTTATAATCACCCCCACTTTCCAGTGTCCGTTCCTCCAGTTCCAGATGTTGAGATGGGTGAATGTGTTTTGTATGTGGGATGGATGTGAAGAGGGAGGCAGAGGGCAGACTGTAGTAGGTTTAATAGTGCCCCCAAATCATGTCCACCTGGAAACTCAGAAAGGGACCTTCTTCGGAAATAGCATCTTTGCAGATGTAATTGGTTAAGGATCTCAAGATGAAATCCCCCTGCCTTTAGGGTGGGTCCTAAGTCCAATGACTGGTATTCTTATAAGAAGGGGAGCAGATGCAGAAACAGAGAGGAAGGTGATGTGACCACAGGGGCAGATGGGATGGATGTAATTACAAGCCAAGGAACACCAGGGATGGCTGAGGGCCACCAGAGGCTGGGAGAGAGGCAGGAAACAGACCCTCCCTCAGAGCCTCCAGAAGGAACCCATCCTACTGACACCTTGATTTTGGATTTCTGTCCTCCAAAACGACAAGAGAATACATTTCTGTTGTTCTCAGCTGCCCAACTTGTGGCAATTTGTTATGGTAGCCCTAGGAAAGTAATACATATTTTTTTGGTCCCTGAGAGAAGTAGCTAATTTGGAATACTGACTCTGGAGACCAGTCATTCACTGCTTTGGTCTGACAGAGGGGAGCAGGGACGGCGGACTAGATTCCAATGAGAAAGCCTGCTGTGGCTAAGCGCTGAAAACAGGATGTGATCCACGGAAATGTGTGTTCTGGGCTAAGCACGGTGCCCAGCACACAGTAGGGGCTCCAGATGTGCGGGCAGGAATGGGAACTGTCCGCCCTACTAGGTGCTGATCTATGAATGGGTGTATGAATATACGGGAGGTGGACTGCACGAAAGGAGGTAAGTGAGAGAAGGTAAAGGGGCCCGGGTCAAGGTTTGGAGGCCAGGAGAAAAACAGAGACTGTCCCCTCTTCTCTCTCCTTTGGCCATCAGATGGAGACTGGCTAATTTGGAGGCTATGACCTCCATCACACATTTTAGAAGAACTGAACCTTGCCTCTTTCTCCAGTCTGGAGAACCAAGATAATTCTAAGTCCTAGCCTATTAAAATCAGATTCCTATACCCTCATCACGCACTAAAAAATCCACACAACTCTCACAGCAAAAAGTCCTAAATGGTCCCTGTGACTCTGAAGGTCCAGAAAGCATATTTGGTACCCGCCCCCATCTCTCTCAGCCTAGAGAAGAAATAGCAGATATTTTTCAGATAGGCTGATTTTTTTTAATCAAAAGGAAATTAAAGAACAGAAAATGATGTACATTTCTTATGGGGAGAGCGGGAGTCTTATTCCTTGCCTGTCTTAAAATAGCCTGATGGAGCGCAATATTTGCATTATGCTCAGGGTCAGCTGCTCTGGGGACTGCAGCCCAGGCCTGCCTGGAGAAGGGAGCGAGGGGCTGAGTTTTGAGATTTACTGCATTAATGCTTCTCCAGTTTCTGTGGAGTAGCCACTGGAGAGAGGCTTGGCTGCCGAGGCAGTGAAAGAAACACATGCAGAAACACAGTACCAATAACTAAATATAACTCACATCTGAAATGCCTTTCACTGCACCCAGAGTGCTTTCCAAATATATTATCTCATTAAATCCACACAGAAGCAGAGGGAAGTAGGGTCCTCTCTCCCTCCTCTTACGAGGGAGTGGAGATTCAAAGCCCAGGGTTTGTGACTGCATGTGGCGTACCCTTTCATCTGCATCTGCGGTCCCGCACACGGGCTTCACAGAGGACCGGCGGGACGGGTGAAGGCAATGCCAGTGGCTGTAACAAACCGACCCCCAAATATCTACGACTTCACACCATAGGCATTTATTTCTCACAATGTGAAATCCCAAAGGGGTGTTGCTGATTGTCTGGCAGCCTTCCACACAATCATCTGGGGACCCTGGTTTTACCTCTTAGCCTCAGCATCCTCTGCATTTAGCCTACAGATGGGGCAGGGCTTTATGAGCCAGGCCTGGAAATGCCCCCTCCTCCATCGCTTCCACCCACACTCATTGGAGGGAGCTCAGTCACCTGGCTACACCTACCTGCAAAGCAGGCTGGGAAATGTAGTCTAGCTGTGCTGTAGGAGGAAGAAGAAGGGATGTGGTGAAGAGTCAGCCCTCTACTCCCACTTCCTGCTCCAATTCTATCTATTTTATATATTGCATCCTACATAAGATTGAGTTTGAAGAAAGGACCCCAGGTCTTTAAAAAATGTGTCGAGGCTCTAGATCAGTGGTCCTCAGACAGGGCTAGTTATCTGGAATCCTAAGGTAGGTTGTGAAAAACATAGATTCCTGGGTTGCTCCTTTATTGATTCTGATTCTGTAAATACGGGGTCTGCTGATTCTGTAAATACGGGGTCTGCTGTGTGTTCTGATTCCGTAAATACAGGGTCTGCTGTACATGCTGAACTTCTTCACTTGCTTTTGGAAATCCACAAACAGTTTGGTGAAGGATGGAGATGGCAGATGGTCATGGTGAATAGAAATTAGGGAAGAACACAAAGTGCTGGTGAGGATCTGGAAGGACAAGAGCTCGAGGTTCAACCACTTATCTAGAAAAGTTGAAGACAGACACAATCTATGACCCAGCAAGTCCACTCCAAGGTTCTGTTCTAGAGGAACTCTTACCCATGTGCACTCATAAACACATATAATGATGCATCACTGCCATGGTGGCCAAAATCTGCAAATAACGCAAATGTTCATCAACAGTAGAAGGGAGAGACTGCTATGTGGTCATATGATGGACTACAATATAGCAATGAAAACAAACTATTGCTATAGACAAGAGTATGTTGCATCTCCCAAACTGTGTTGAGCACAAAGAAGCAAAGGGGGAAAAAAAGGATCAAGGATCAAGAAAAAAGCCTTTGGCATCAGAAAGCCCCCAGTTCAAATCATGCTGGCTGTGCATGCTTGGACCAATTTCTCAGCCTTTGGGTCTCTTGGTTTCCTCATCTCTATAGTGGAGACGAAAAGCCTTCCTTATAGAAGAAAATATACAATGTATTTAGTCCCCTAGTTGGAAAAAATATAAAATGTGTTTAGCACAGGAACCAACACATAGTAGGTGCTGGATACATCATAGCCAGCCTAGGCAAACAAGCACCCAATACTGTGTCAGCCGACAGGTGGCTGGATCTGAGACAGCAAATGCCCAGGACACTATGGTCACCATGACTGTACCAGCCTTATTCCTGTATCTGCTTTCTGTCTCTATTTGTTTGTCCTGCCTTCCCCCATCCACTTCCTTCCAGTTAATGTCACTTGACTGTGTTTTTCAGAACCCAGTGAGCTGTCTTAGATGATTGTGGAAGGAGGCATAGAGGCCCACAGACACCAGACATCCATGCGCCATGTTGCGTTGATGTAGGTGACATTAACTCCTTTCAAGTCAGTAATGCCCTCCTGGCATGATCTCAAGGCACACGTCAGGGGCTCCTCACAACCTAACACCACTCCTCGTTTCCCTGGCTCCACCTTCATTTCCTCCTGAGGACCCTTCTTAGTTCAACCCCACACTCTCCCCAAGGTCACACTCCCACCAACTTCAGCACCAGCTAACAATTCTGCCCCAGTTTGAAAATGGTTAGAAAATTCTGGCATATTCCAATGATGAAACTGGTCTGACCTGACATGGGTTGCTAGGGCATCCTTATGGTCTGGGGGCCTTCAGGTTCATTTGGTAAAGAGGGGAAAAGATTCCTCAGAAGCTATCTTGCTATCCTGATCACCAAGCCCGTTCTCCAGTGGTAGCTTCTGCTTCCTTACTCCTGACGGAAGGGCCTCTCTACAAAAGGTTTTGGGACAGCAGAGGTCGTTTAAATACCACAAACACGGAATTACCAGAAGGGCATCCAGGGAATGCTAAGAGCTATTACATAAAAGCAGATTCTGTGGTCAAATCAGTTTTGAAAATATCTGGTTAATCACAATTTAAAAGCCTGCAGGACTTCTCAGAGCCTTTAATACGCTAATGTGCTTAAAATCCAATGAAGGACTAGAAATAAAGCGTTTCTCAAACTTAACACAGTTTCTTGTGACACTAATGTTCTTCAAAACACCACTTTCCTCCTCCCCCCACCCCTTCAAAGAACTTTGGGGGAAGTTCTGCTCTAGCTGGAATTTCAGACTGATAGCATAGGAAATAATATTCCTGCTTTCAATGACCTCACTGAGCAAGTCCTCCTGCTGAGGGAAGGTGAGCCAGGCCCCTGGTTTTTCTTTGCCTCACTCTATCTAGCAGCAAAATGGGTGCAGGGCCATTAACACCGAGCCTGTCAAGAGAGTTTATTACATTTTGTTATTACGTGACCCTGGAAGGAGACATTATTATTATCATCAAGGGTACATAATAGTGGGCAGCTCCACAGCATCATATAATTTCTGGATGACAAAAAAAGGTTCCCATTAGATCATCTAATTGGTTCCTTTGGTTGGAACAGGAAGATCCTGGCTGATCTAATCACACCCTTGGCTTTGTAGGCACACCTTCCTCCAAGGAGCTCAAAGGGCTTCACTCTTATTAGAGTCAAGAGCCTTTCAGAAGGGTGAGGGAAGAGGGCAAGGGGCGGTTTCCTCAATGAGAGAAAAATATTCATGCTTTCAAGTTACAATAGAAGCATCATTCCCAGATGCTTAAGTGGCAGCCCTACTAGCGTAAACAGTTGACCCAACTCTACAGTGGAAATTATTCCAACAATACTCAAAATCTTGGGTTTGGATGGTACTTTAAGAGTCATATTGGCTTAGTGCTTTGCCTTGGACATAGCTGCTTCCCCGCCAGCAAAGATTGATGCCTCTACTTTGCCCAGAGCTTATGATATGTTGACCTCTGCCCCGCGGAAGACATACGGAGCAAGGAGACCCTTTTTACTTTTCACCTCTTGATTTGAAATCACAAAGGCAGAAATGTCAATCAATAAACAAGAGCTGGTTTCAGACATTCCCTTGAATTGCTGGTGTACACTTTCTATTGAAAAGCAATAGAACTGGGGGTCAAATGGGTTCTGCCACTTGCTGGCTTTGTAATGTAGGGCAAGTTATTGAACCTGTGTGAGCCTCAGTGTCTCCTCTGGGAAATGGGGCAGTTAACAGCACCTGCCTCATAGTGTGAATGTGAAGATGCAGTGAGCTGGCCCGACACCACAGGAAGTGTTCAAAAATGGCAGTTATCACCACGGGCCTCCCAGAAGAAGCCTGGGCATGAGAAAGACTCTGTGCTGGGAAGACCTCTGTGACCTCTGCAGAGCTATTCAGGAGGCCAGTGGTGTTAAATTTAAAGGAGGGGGCGGCGGTGTTAGGTTCTCAAGTAAGCATGGAAGGCAAAAACGGATGGAGTTAAATTACTCCTGCACATATAGTAGGGCATATATGGTATTGTCTATGTCCCACTCGGGGGCGGGGGCGGGGGGGGGGGCGGAGATCCACTGAGTCAGACCACAGGAGGGAAGAAAAGGAAATAAGCAGCAACAGCCTTAAAATATGTATGTCCCTTGACCAGCAATTCCTCTCTTAGTAATCCATCCCAGGGAAATAAGAGAGTGTTCAATGCGTCACTCAGTTATAATGATACTCACCACCGCAGTTTTAGACAAAACAGCACAGGATGGGGACCTACTTGAATGCCCAACAATGAGGGCCTGATTGAAATGTATGGTACTGACACATGACCTAGCTATCAAGAATGATGCAAAAGTGTGTGTGCTGACATGGAGAGATGTCCCTTATGCACTGTGTGAAGAAGAAAAGGCAGATGACAACAAGGAAGGGATACATTTCAAAAGTGTGTAAATCTGCATACGTATAGAAAGAAGGCTGATGGTCAATAAACATATGAAAAGGTGCCCACCTTCACCGTAATCAGAGAAAGGCAGAAGAAGAGGCACCATGTTCATCCATGAAATTGACAAAAAAAATTATTAAGGACCGATCACTTCCAGTGTTGTCAGGGGCAGGGGGGATCACATTTCTCATACCCGGTAAGAACTTTAATTTGGCACAGCCTTTTTGGAGAGGGATTCGACAGTGCGAATCAAAATTTAAAATCAAGTGAATCTATCACTTCATGTGTGTGAGTCTTGCCCACAAAAGTTCCTGCACAAGTGGACGACGATGTACACTTTATATTAGTGATAAACTGGAAACAACCTAAATGCCCAGCAGTAGGGGAGTGGGTCTAAAAATTGCAGCGTGTTGATGCAATGGAATGTTATCCAGTTGTCAAAGAGAAAAGGAAGATCTAAATGAGCTGGTGCAGAAAGCACTCTAAGACATACTGGTAGGTGAATAAAAGCAAGTCAAAGAAACATACACATTGCACGATCCTGTCTATTTAAAAAAAATACTACATATCAATCTGTACATACACGGGTGTCTACACATGCCTGGATAGAGGTTGGACAGGTTCCCACTGAACAGTTAACATCCGTTACCTCTGTGGGGAAGGATTGGGGGAGAAGCCAAAGGGGCACTTTTTCTTTTATATTCCACCTCTTTTTGAATACTTTGCATGCATTCATGTAATCCTCGGCTGAATTTGAAAAACAAAGAAGAACCAGGGGAAGATGTTAGCACTGGGTCTTTCTGGATCTAGAGGGTGATGGATGGATTTTTTTGTTTTGTTTCTGTGGCTTGTCAGGATTTTTCTCATTTTTCTACAATGAACATGTGTTATCTGTGCAACTTTGAAACTTTTTTCTTCAATAACAGGAATAATATTGAAGGAATATCTTACAAAGGCATTTTAGTAGAGAAAGCTAGAGCAAAGTATAGGACACACCTACTCTCAAGGATTCCGTGATCTATGTGGGACTCTCTCTCTCTCTCTCACACACACACACACACACACACACACACACACATACACACACACACACACACACACACGACAAGACAGGGCACAGGCAGTGAGTGTTTCTAGAGGTCAAAGGAGGAGAGAAATGCATGCAGTGAGGTGGCAGGGAAGGTGTCCTGGGGGCTGTGGTAGTTAAACACTGCCTTGTAGAAACAGGAGGGCTTTAATAGACAAGAAACCCTCTAGTAATTGAAATTCTATTATCTGTGCTGGTGGCATCCCGCTCTGGGGATTAATGACCCTTGTTATCAATTAATTCTTCCTGGATTCCAAGCTAGATATCAGCTTCTGGGACTTAAGTGGCTTTCTTTTGCTTCTCTCCTTCGTGGACACAGAGACCTTTCTGTACATCTCAACAAAAAAAATAAGCGGTGTATCTCATCCATCTCCCAGATTAAGACCAGAAACAAAGGAGAGAAAACTCTCCCTGATGAGAAGACACAATCCCATCCACCACCACCACCGCTGGCTGGTCTTTGATAGTAAAGAAATGAGCTCTCCAGATTCTTTTCCCCCACTAGGTTTGCACGCCTGTGGTCCTGTACTTCTCTTTATCATGGGCAAACTGCTCTCACCACACCACCTCCAACCTCAAAGTAATCCCAGGAGGCCAGCTGGATCATCGCCATTATACAGATGGAAAAACTGAGACTCGGAGTCAACGGCTGGCCATAGAGATTGAGTTTGAAGCCAGAGGACAGGGCACTTTAACTGCATCATCACTGCCTTGAACTAATGAGGGCAAGCATTTGGATGATGTTCTCTGAGCTAATGAGCTTCCCACCTTCTATGTGGTATCTACAGCCCCTGGCACCCAACCTGGGCCAGACACATGGGCTTGCAGTCTCTGCAGATGAGATGAGAGCATGTCCCGAATGGGCACATACCCTCTCCTGCCTTTCCTCCCCAAACAGGGGCTGAGCGTGAATGCAGGTGACCTCTGCTCCTAAAGGCTCACAGGCAGGTGTGGGAGACGCATCCTGAAACATACGCCTTCAGTACAACATGGGAAGTCTGTGGCAGGGGAGAAGTGGCCAGGATTCGGGAGAGATTGAGAGAGGAACTGATGTGTAAGCCGAATCTTGAAGAACAAATACAAGTCTGCTGACCAACAGGAGAAGGAAGAAGGCACAGCCAGGAATCTGGAACACACAGGGCTTGCTAACACCAGCCAACACTTATTACGCGCTGGCCATGCAGCTACTTTTCATGGATCAGCTCATTTCACCATCGCCCAATCCTCTAAGACAAGTACCATTTTATCTTCATTTAAAGTGACTTGCCCAGTACTGTGCAGCTCAGAGGGCAAAGGAGTGGATCCAGGTCTATCTGGCTTGAGAGCAGGTGGCCTTGACTCTTCTGCCCACTCCCCCAGAGCAGTGGCTCTCATTCTGGGCTGACTGGGCCCCCAGAGGGCAGTTGGCAATGTCTGGAGACATATCTGGTTGTCACACCCGGGGGTGGGGGTGCCGTTGGCATTAGTGGGTAGAGGCCAGCGATGCCACTCAGCATCATGCAATGCACAGGACAGCCCCCCACCACAAAGAAGTATCCGGCCCCAAATGTCACTGGTGCCGAGGTTGAGGAACTGCACAAAGCGCGCAGGCTACATGCTGTCTGCTGGCTACTTGGTGGGTAGAAAGAAAAGACAAGGCAGGAGATAAAGCCAGGAGCGCAGGCTGGGGCAAGGTCAAAGTACGCCCCGGCTTTGGGCTGGAGCCGGCCTGGAAACAGGAAGGGCTGAGGTAGGGGCAGATTTGTGCCTTAGGATGATGGCTCTGGCACTGCAAGCGGGGGAGGGGGGAACACCTCCAAGGAGAGAGGGAGAAGGAGAGAGCTGTGGCCGCCTGGGGCCGTGGTCTAGGGTCCAGGTGACACCAGCGGGCAGAAGCAGAAGGAGGCAGAAAAATAGCTCCTCTGAGCAGCTGATGGGTTGACACCGCGCTTCCCACTCTGAAGGATGGTACATTAAACCCTCTAAATGAGAGTAGCGACCTGATTAGAGATGGAGCCTAGGGGCTCCCCCTCGGGATGCACACAGATTAACAGGTTCTTCAAGCAGCCTCACTGTGGGCTGCTGTGGGAGGCCTGCGCTCAGCTGGGCATCCACCCCTGCCCTGCGGGGGGCGGATGCTCACCTGGCCCACCTGAGTGTCCCCGGCAAGCGCCCCAGGGTCACCCCGCGCCCCACCCCACCCCCCCTGCGGCCTCCATTCATTTGTCCTGCTCTTCCCCTGCCCCTTCCACTTGCCCAATCTCCTCCGGAGCAGCGGGGCTGGAGCTGGAGGTCGCGGCCCAGCCCCAGGCCTCCTCCCAGCCCGGCCTTTCCTCCACCCTCCCCACGGCCCTACACACCCCCCCCACCTGACCCTGGGCCAGCTTCTGGGGAGGGGGTGGAATTTATTTGTGCTGGGGTTCCGGATGGAGTTGTTTAATAATCTTTTTGCCTAATTCTGAAGACAGGGTGTCTTGGACATGGATCCCCCAGGACGCCCACCCTGGTTAGGCCCCTGGTTGCTTCCTCCGAAAACGCTTGCGGGTTTGAGCCCTGGGACTCCCGCGGCTGCTGCGTGCGTGTCTGCGTGTGCACTTGCATGCATGTGCATGCGTGCGCGAATAAGCAAAGCTTTCAGGGCGTAAGGACAGCCTCGAGGCATCTTAAGTCATGAGATCATGTCAGACCCTTGCTCAAAAGCCTCCGAGAGCTCCCAGAACTCTTGTTCAAGAAGAAATTGTGGCCCCCCCCATACCCCCCAGGCTTCCACCCTATCCAGCGTTCTGACCCCCTCGACTAGTTATCTCCTTAAATTAACCTGCTGCTCCAGCCAGCTGGAAGCATCTCTTCAGCATCCCCAAACACGCCCTGTTGATTCCCAAGCCCAGATCCTTCCTGGGGTGAGTCCTGGTGGTCCGCCCCCTGCTTTCTCCCTCTCTGGTGAAAATGCTACATTTTCTTTAATTTCCATCTCTTCTCTAAGGCCCTCCTCCATACCTTCAGCCCACCCTCTTCTCTATTTACCTCCCACCACACTCACAGGTTTGGGGATGGGCATTTCTACTCAGTGGTTGTCCCTGGGGGCAAGAGTCTCGGGGGAGGAGTGACAGTCAAAGTTTTCTTATTATTTTCTTAATTCTCTCTAACCCTTCCCTCCCTCTGTTCCTAAGCAACCAGTAGTCTACTTTCTGTCTATATAGAGTTCCCTATTCTGGACTTTTGTGAATGGTATCGTGCAATCCACAATCTTTTGGGACTGACTTCTTTCACTTAGCATAATGTTCTCAAGGTGGATCCATGTGGTAGCATGAATCGGTACTGCATTCCTTTTTATGACCAAATAATATTCTCTTTTGTGGATACACCACATTTTATTTATCCATTCATCCATTGATGGATGTATGGGGGGGGGGTTTCCACCTTTTGCCTGTCATGAATAATGCAGCTATGAACATTCAGGTACAAGCTTTTATATGAACATATACTTTCATTTCTCTTGGAGTTTTCACTCTTTTATAGCATTCTTAGTGGCCGTGTTTCATTTATTTTGAAATTTCAAATAATATCAGAACACGAAATAGTTGAGCGCACATAGAGAAGGTATGGGTTTAACCAAAACTTAAGAAAGACTGTTCTGTGTAATAAAATGTCTTCCCCACTGGAAACGAACCCTCTTGAAGGGCAGTGCTCATGTATCCTATTTCTTTGGGGTCCAAGGACTTGCTCAACAAGCTCTGGTGAGGGTCGTGAATGACTAAACCCATTCACCTTCTACAAAGGTTCGCCTCATGAAAGTACGTTCACATGCCCGGGGTCATTTATGCTGTAAGGCGGAGGATACTGTAGAACACAGTCACTCGTGCCCATTTTACGGGGGCATAAGTGTATACATGAGTAAGGGGGCAATGGTTGCAGCCCTGCACCTTGGAGGGCTTCTGGAAGAGTTGGAGGTATGGCTGGGCTCACCCTGTGGGCATGTGAGGCTGGGGCTTTGCTTTAAACAGGAAAATCCGGACTGTCCCAACAGATACAGGATCCAGTGTTACTCATTTTACCAAAGGATCCTTCATTGTGCAAAAGAACGGGAGATCCCATTTCTTGCCAGGTCCCTGGGGGCCTTGGGCTTTGTGGTGCAGTGTGCGGTGGAGCACATCATTTCATGCACCAGCTGGGCTTCTAAAGGAGTTGTAAGTCAAAGTTTTGTAAATTGGATCATATTTTAGAGAGTAGATAAAAAGAATAAGACTGTGAGTCCTTGGGTAGACTCTGTGCGTGAGGTGATAATCAGAACCAGATTCACGATTTCCGTAAAGACAAAAATCAGAGATAAATGTCAACAACACCTGGAGTCCTGTGATGATTAATTAAGAGCCTACTAGTGCAACAGGCTCTGTCCTAGCTTTAAAGATACTCTCTCATTTAAATCTCACCCAGAAGAAAGAAAGAAAGAAGGAAAGAAGGAAAGAAGGAAAGAAAGAAAGAAAGAAAGAAAGAAAGAAAGAAAGAAAGGAAAGAAAGAAAGAAAGAAAGAAAGAAAGAAAGAAAGAAAGAAAGAAAGAAAGAAAGAAAGAAAAGAAAGAAAGAAAGAAAGAAAGAAAGAAAGAAAGAAAAGAAAGAAAGAAAGAAAGAAAGAAAAGAAAGAAAGAAAGAAAAGAAAGAAAGAAAGAAAGAAAGAAAGAAAGAAAGAAAGAAAGAAAGAAAGAAAGAAAGAAAGAAAGAAAGAAAGAAAAAGAAAGAAAGAAAGAAACCTGTAGAGATAGGTGTTCTTTATCTCCAGTTTAGAAGTTGGAGAAACTGAGGCCCAGGGATATTAAGTAACTTGCCCCAGGTCACAGAGCTCAGAGGTAGAGCTGGGATTCCAATCAGCCCCCCCACCCCCATTTTTGGGAGTGGCTGTGTGTGGCCTCTGAGGTCAGACTGCCTGGCTACAATCCCAGCTTCATCCCTTCCTCGCGGAACATCTAGTTCCTGGCCTGTAAAATGGGCTGCAAAAATCCTCCCTCAGCTGATGGCTGGGATGTTTAAATGAGATGATTTGTTTAAAGACACGGGCACATAGCTAATGCTCAGTAAATGTTAGCAGCCATCATGCTGAACTGCCCTTGTAATGGCCCTGTCCACACCACAACAGCCTTCGTCAAGCTCCTACAGCAGACAGCATGGCCCAAAGCCCCCCTGAGCATTACATACTAGCCTCGGAGTCAGATGGGCTGTAGTCCATGGCTGTCCAGCCACTTACTCACTCATCTCTCTGAGCTTCAGTTTTGGCAAAAAGGGGCTACAGATATCACCACCCCAAAGGGTAATCGTGAGGATTAAACAAATCACGAAAAGTGCCTTAAACTAGGAATCACTCCAATGGGAGCTGTAGTATCCCATGAGAGGCACTTTGCACGTGCTCCTTCACGTTGCCCTTGATCCTAGCATGTTTTTACAGGCGAGGAGGCCAGGACCAGAGAGGCTAATAACTTTCCTGGTCTCCTGGGACGTCCAGGTGGAGCTGGGATTCATGCTCATGCGACATTGTGTGAGCCCTGCAGGCTATCGACCTGGCAGCCATCCTTCCGTGCCCCTCTCCTTGCTTTTGTCTGGGTGCACAGCAGTCCACATATAGGGAAAGAGACTGGTCCCCATCCTAGAGGGATATGTGGCAATTTGAGCCCCTGGGGAGCAGATGCCAAGACAACATTAGACACACAGATCACTCAAGGTGATCCCATTCCCCTTGGCGGTGCTTGGTTTAGGCAGGAGTATGTGATGTGGCTGGACCAATGAGACATATGGAGAAGTCCACCAGGGCACTTGTGGGAGAGGTGTCTTGTCCTCTTCCAGTCAGTGCAGCTGTATGGGGGGATGTGGTGTCATCAGAAGATTTGACTGGGGCTGGAGTTTTTTTTCCCAAGATGGCTCACTCACATGGCTATTGGCAGGCAACCTCACTTCCTCACCACATGGGCTTCTCCATAGGATGGCAAGAGTGTCCTCACAGCATGGCGCCTGGCTTTTCCCAGGATGAGTGATGGAAAGAGAGAGAAAGGAAGAAGCCACAGTGCCTTTTATGGCCTAGTCTCTAAAACCACACACTGTTACTTCTTTTTCTGTTCACTATGGCAAGTCACTCTCAAGGGGAGATAAATTAAGTTCTACCTCTTTTTCTTAAAAGATTTTATTTATTTATCTGAAAGAGAGAGAGAGCATGAGGGGGAGGGAGGAGCAGTGGGAGAGGGAGCCCCCGCGGAGCAGGGAGCCCGAGGAGCTCCATCCCGGGATCCTGGGATCATGACCTGAGCCGAAGGCAGACGCTTAACCGACTGAGCCACCCAGGCGCCCTAAGTTCTACCTCTTTTTTTTTTTTTTAAGATTTTATTTATTCAGAAGGGGAGTAAGTCAGAGGGGGAGACGAACGAACCATGAGAGATGATGGACTCTGAAAAACAAACTGAGGGTTCTAGAGGGGAGGGGGGTGGGGGGATGGGTTAGCCTGGTGATGGGTATTAAAGAGGGCACATCCTGCGTGGAGCACTGGGTGTTATGCACAAACAATGAATCGTGGAACACTACATCAAGAACTAATGATGTAATGTATGGTGATTAACATAACAATAAAAAAAGATTTTATTTATTCAGGGGCGCCTGGGTGGCTCAGTTGTTAAGTGTCTGCCTTTGGCTCAGGTCATAATCTCGGGGTCCTGGGATTGAGCCCCGCATCGGGCTCCCTGCTCAGCGGGGAGCCTGCTTCTCCCTCTCCCACTCCCCCTGCTTGTGTTCCCTCTCTCGCTGTGTCTCTCTCTGTCAAATAAATAAATAAAAAATCTTTAAAAAAAAAGATTTTGTTTATTCATTTGACACAGAGAGAGAGCGCGTGAGCAAGAGCACACAAGCAAGAGGAGGGGCAGAGGCAGAGGGAGAAGCAGGCTCCCCACTGAGCAGGGAGTCCCATGCAGGGCTCAATCCCAGGACCCTGAGATCATCACCTGAGCCAAAGGCAGACACTTAACCGACTGAGCCACCCAGGAGCCCCTAAATTCTAACTCTTAAAGGGAACAGAATCAAAGAATTTTCCAGGCTTAAAACAACTCTAACTACTTGCAGTGGGGTCTTCTTTACGTATCAAGATCCCAAGGCCAATGTTCTTTACACCACATGGCACTGACAGCTTGGGCAGTGGGAACTGTATGCTGGGGAGGTGAGGCAGAACCTCAGAAGACTTTCTAACTCAGAAGTTCTGGTTCCATGAGATTCTCACAGAGTAAGCCTGCTTAAAGATAGGTATGCCCCAATAAACATGCCCTACCTAGAAATACATTCCAACATAATAATTTATACTAGGAATATACTAGGAAATGCTAAAAATAGACAATGAAAGGGATGCCTGGCTGGCTCAGTGGGAAGAGCATGTGACTCTTTTTTTTTTTTTTTTTAAGATTTTATTTATTTGACAGAGAGATAGCACAGGTAGGCAGAGCGGCAGGCAGGCAGAGGGAGAGGGAGAAGCAGGCTCTCCGCTGAGCAGGGAGCCTGACGTGGGGCTCGATCCCAGGACCCCGGGATCATGACCTGAGCCGAAGGCAGCCGCCTAACCAACTGAGCCACCCAGGCGCCCCAGAGCATGCGATTCTTGATCTTGGGGCTGTGAGTTTGAGCCCCACATTGGGGGTGGAGATTACTTAAATAAATAAACTTTAAAAAATATACTAAAACTAAAAATATACTGGGGGCCTGGTTGGCTCCATCAGTTGAGCAGCCCACTCTTGATCTCAGCTCAGGTCTTGATCTCAGGGTCGTGAGTTCAAGCCCCATGTTGGGCTCCATGCTGGGCATGGAGCCTACTTACTTACTTACTTAATTAAATACAAAATAAAAATATACAACAAAAGATAAAGAGTAATTCCTGTGGACCACCATCTAGCTTAAGAAATAAAATACTCATAGGATGGAAGCCCCACATGTTCATCAACGTTGATAACACTGTTCTCCCCTCCCCGTCCCCCCGCCTCAGGGGACCACTACCTGGATTTCAGTGTTTTTCATTCCCAGGACTTCCCATACTTTAAGTGCACATAGTGCAGACCTACACAATATATAATACTGTGTTACATGTTTCTAAACTTTGTAGAAATGGGGTCACACCGAATCAATTCTTCTATAGCTTGCTTTTTCCTCTACCTTATGTCTCTAAGATTTAACCGTGTGAGGATGTGAAGAAATTAGAACCCTCACACATCGCTGGTAGGAACGGTGCAGCCACTTTGGAAAACAGTCTGGCAGTCTCTCAAGAACTTAAACAGAACTGCCACAGGACCCGGCAATTCCATCCCTAGGTATATACTCAAGATTATTTAAGCATAGTCCACACAGAAACTTGCATGCGAACGTTCGCGGCGGTTTTATTCGCAACAGTCAAAAAGGGGAAACACCCCAAATGTCAATCAACCCAAGAATGGATGAACAAAATGGACAGATCCGCATGATGGAATATGATTCGGCCATAAAAAGGTCTGAGGCACTGACACATGCCACAATGTGGATGAACCTTGAAGAGACGATGCTGAGGGAAAGAAGCCAGTCCCACATGCCTACGTAGCGTATGGGTCCATTTATATGGAATGTCTACAATAGGCAAATCCATACAGATGGAAAGCAGATTAGGGGTTTCCTGGGTCTCGGCATGAGGAGGAATGGGGAGTGCCAGCGAATGGGTGTGGAGCTTCGTTTTGGAGTGATGAAATTATGTCAGACATGATGGTGATGATGTGGTACAGCTTTGAGAAGGTACTAAAAACCACCGCATCGTACACTTTAAAGAGTGAGTTTTACGATGTGTAGATTATATCTCAATAAAGAAAGATTCAACCATGTTAATACGTGGGCCTGGCCATTCATTTTCACTACTATCTAGAAACCCATGAGTATGCATATTCTCTCTCTCTCCATTCTCCTGCTAGCAGATATTTGTGTGGTTTCTCACTTTGTTGGGATTACGGAGCAGGGCTGCCAAGAGCAGTCTCTGGCTATTTCTTTGTGTGGGAGCTCCTTGGAGGTACATACCAAGGAGTGTGGTCACTGGTATGTATGGAATAACACCATCTTCAACTTCACACTATCACTCTCCGCAACTCTTTTGTGAGGCTGGGGAGAGGGGACAAGGAAGCTGGCTCTGCCTCCACCCTTGGCCCCAGCAAACCACCTGAGGTCTCAGAAAATAGGGCAATGAAAATGGAAAACAAATAGCACAAATCAAGTGGTGGGCTGCTTCCCCTGCCGCCGTTCGGAGACCCACCGGATGGGCAGCAGGGCCTCCCCCACCAGAAAATATTAACAGCATTTAATGAATATTCACAAGGATTCATTAAACATTTCCCCGTGTGGCTGAACAAAACAGTGTTCAAACCCCCAAGCCATTAACAAAAAAGGAAGAAGAAATATTACAGGGACGATATGCACAAGTTAAAAATGCCACAGGCAAGAAACAGCTGCTGCTTCTTTTTTTTTTTTAAACTCAACTTCATCTTCAGCCCACTGGGGTTTAAAATGGGCCCAGTGTCCTAAGTCTCTGTGACTTGTTTGAAGAAAACGGTCCTGATTAATATTACAGTGATTACATCTTTCTGCTTTGTGTACCCAGAAAGTTGCCTTTGCCGCAGCAATAATATTTGCCTGAGACATTTCCGTTGGAAAAGGGCCTTTCTGTGGGCCGCCTCACTGGATCCTCCCAGCCACCTGAAATGCTGGTCCGGGTACTACCAACATCAATCATTTGACAGCGAAACAGGCCCGCATTCATGAGTGGACTCACCCAGGGTCATTACTGAGGCAGGACTATTATGTCCCAGGTGCTTTGACGGGCTTTGGAGGAAAAGTTGGCCTCGTGACTTCATGACCTCACCACCCTGACCACAGCCAACTGGACCAGGCATGGCCCTGACCCAAAGACCAAGACTCAGAGCGGGGCTTACGCAGAAGCCCAGCCCAAAGGAGGTGCCCTCCGCTGTGCGGTGACGAGCGAGCCGGTTAGATCTCTCTCTGGTGGAGTCTAAGGTCACGACATAGAACAGGTGGGAGCTTGGGCAGAGGCTGACAGACCTACAACGCACAGGATGACCCACTTCTATAAGTCACATGCTGTCACTTAGCCACATT
Organism: Eumetopias jubatus; assembly: GCF_037043125.1. Lineage (NCBI taxonomy): Eukaryota > Metazoa > Chordata > Mammalia > Carnivora > Otariidae > Eumetopias > Eumetopias jubatus. The sequence continues at coordinate 80,744,089 of NW_028274822.1, read as the reverse complement.
CCATTCCTTAGAAGTGAGTCACTAAGCCTTGCTCTTGGGGGAGGGGAATTAGGCTGCACCTTTTGAAAGGAGAAATATCAAAAAATGTGTATTTAGAAACCACCCCAATGCCCAAGGCCTATTCCTGGTAAATGGTGAGAGCAGGATTTATCAGTCCATTCGTTCTGCAAATATACATCCATTCGTGCCCCCATCACATCTTTGCTGTCCAATATGGTAGCCATTAGCCCCGCAGACTACTGAGCACTTGAAATGTGGCTAGTGTGCCTGAAGAATGGTATTTTAAATTTTATTTAACTTTATTTACTTTAAAGTTTAAAACTCTTCATTCAACTATTGGAAAATTTTTATGTATGTTTGGAACAACTTAGGTAAGTGAATCCACTCTCCCTGCCAATTTCATAGAATCTCTAAATGTGATCAAGTATTTCCAACGAAAGCCTTGCGCCCTAATGGAGATGTGCTGTAATAGCAAATGACACATTGGACTGGAAAGACTTACTATGAGAAAAAAGAATGTAAAATATCTCATTAACTTCTTTTGTGTTGATCTCATGTTGAAATGGTATTTGGGATATATCGGGTTAAATAAAATATATTAATACAGCTCCCTTTACCTTCCTTTTCACTTTTTGGATGTGGCTGTTTGGGACACTTTAAATTTCAGAATGGCTTACATGATATGTCTATGGACAGCACTGTAGGACTTTACTAAACTCTATGGATTTGCAGTCCCTCCCTTCCGGGAGCTTACAGTCAAAAGGGAAAGACAGCTACTAAGTAATTAATCCAAAGAAGAATGAGTGGATAATGAGTGTTGGAAAGCAGAAACCAGGGAGCTGTATGAGTTTCACAGGGGACCTGACCCAAATTGTTCCGTCTCCAAAGCAAGCCTGGGATTTGAGAGGGAAGGAGAGAGTTAGAACGCCCAGCCCTGGGAGTGCTGAGTGGGAGGCGGAGGAAGAGGTCTGTGCTGGGGGCCCGGTGCCAGCTCCTTGGGGTCAGGGCCAGAGGAAGCGGATGTGCCAGGAGCACTGGTACTTTGAAGTGCAGGTGGTGAGGCGGTAGGGTGGGGCTGGGCTGCCATCAGCTGTCAGGCTGGCACTTGCTGGCTCTGCCTACGCAGTAGCCAGGCTCTGGAGCCCTCCAGGCCTCTCTGGGTGTGGCCTCATGTGTCTGTGATGGAAAGTACCTGGGCTCCTGGGAAAGCCAGAGCATGCAGCAGGGTGCTGGCACCGACTCTGACCCAGGGCCTACCCAAGCACAGGCTGGAAGAGAACTACTCTGGTCCCTGCTCCTGGCCAATGTGCTGTTCACAGTAGCTTTGGATGAGTGCAGTCCCCTTGTCATATCTTTTGTCCCCTCTGTGTTGTCACCCAAGTTCTTACTCTTCCTAAGACATGTCAAGGATGTTGCTGCCCCAGGGTCTTTGCACTTGCGTATCCTCTTCTTAAAACAACTCCCGTTGATATTTACATAGTTGGCTTCTCTCAAAGGTCACCTTTGTCCCTGATCAACCTTTCTAAATTTACCTCCACACCTCCATGCCTCTTTACAGTGACTCTGTCTCATTTTCCTTCGGATTTCTGTTCATATCACACTCCTCACGATCAGAAATTATCTACTTCATTGATTTGTTTGTTTTTCTGTCTCCCCAACCAGAAAATAAGCTCCACGAGAACAGGGGCCTTGTCCAGTGTCTAGAACAGTTCCTGGCATCTGTTCAAAAATATTTGTTGAATGAATTCATTCATCTTCCTAAAACTCAGATCTGAAAACAATTATAGGACCTCAGGAATGTGGACAAATACTTGTGATGAAATACTGAGTTGAAAAGGGAACAGAAAATGATAATCTCTGATAGTGTACATATAAGATAAGTAAGTGCAGGGCCAAAGAAGGAAATGCACAAATGGAAAACAGCTACATGTTGGGGAGTATAGAACACTCTAGCTGGTTTCTATCTTTCAAACTTTATTTTTTAAGATTTATTTATTTGAGAGAGACAGAAAGAGAGTGTGCAGGGGGAGGGGCAGAGGGAGAAGGAGAGGAAGAGAATCTCAAGCAAACTCCCCGCTGAGTATTGAGCCTGACACGTGGCTCGATCCCATGACCCTGAGATCACGACCCCAGTCAAAACCAAGACTTGGATACTTGACCGACTGCGCTACCCAGGCGCCCCTCAAACTTCTCTTTAATATGGTTATATTTTTTTTTTTTGTTTTTTGTGGGGTTTTTTTTTGGATTTTATTTATTTATTTGACAGAGAGAGACACAGCGAGAGAGGGAACACAAGCAGGGGGAGTGGCAGAGGGAGAAGCAGGCTTCCCTCAGAGCAGGGAACCCGATGCGGGGCTCGATCCCAGGACCCTGGGATCGTGACCTGAGCCAAAGGCAGACGCTTAACGACTGAGCCACCCAGGCGCCCCTGGTTATATTATGTTTTAATAACAGCTTTACTAAGATAGAATTCAAAGTCGTACATAGATCTAATTTCAGAGCATCTTGTCACCCCCCAAAGGGGACCCTGTACCCCTTAGCAGCCATTCCCATTCCCATTTCCCCTTCCTCCTTCCCCCATGCAGCTCTGGGCAGTACATGATCTCCTTTCTGTCTCTGTGGGTTTGCCTACCCTAGATCCCCTGTTCTCATGAATGGCACAGCACAATACGTGGTCTTTGGTGCCTGGCTTCTCTCACTCAGCACCGTGTGCTCAGGGCTCATCCATGTTGTCCCACGTATCAGTACTTCTTCCCTTCTTTATAGCTGAATAATAAGCCAGTGTGGATCTGTCACACTTCATCTCCTCATCAGCTGGTGGTTTCAGTCATATTGGCTTTTTTTGTTGTTTTTTGAGAGAGAGAGAGAGAGTGTGTGTGTGTGTGTGTGAGCAGAGGCAGAGGGGCAGAGAGAGAGAGAGAGAGAGAATCTTAAGCAGGTTCCACACCCAGCGTAGAGCCTGATGCAGAGCTCGATCTCATGACCCCAAGATCATGACCTGAGCTGAAATCAAGTCAGATGCTTAACCCACTGAGCCACCCAGGTGCCCTTCAGTCATATTGTTTCTCCCATAATCAAAAACCAGACTAGGGAGTGGGACCTTCTCCCAGTAGCTTCCAAATATAATCTTGCCATTCCCTGCTCCAAAATCTTTGAAGCCTCCCATTGCTTGCAAGATGCTTTCCAGCCCCCTTTGCTTACACCATCAGCGCCTGGCTATCTTTCCAGCATATTCCTAAACTCCCTTCCCTGAGTCCCTCTGCACTCTGTTGGACCTACTGGCCCTGTGCCCTCAGCCACCATGCCTTGGCCAACGCCATCCCCTTTCTACTTCCTGGAAAAAGTTACCACGCTCTGCAAAATTCAGCTGAGATGTCATTTCCTTTGCAAAGACTCCCCTCCTCGTGGGCCTCTTGTCTACAACTCACTCTACTCCTAGAGGACTCATTATTTCATTTTTTCTTCTGCCTGCTTCCTGCCTGGGCCCATGATAGGAGGGCCCTCGGGGTCCCACGCAGCTCTGCCTCCCTGCTGTCTAACATGGTTTCTGGCACCCGTACGGCACTCACCCAAGTCAGAGGACCGCGTGTATGAGCTGGGTCGTGATCCCCTGTGATGTAATGAATCTGACAATACCACCCTTTGGCAAACACAACCTCAACATGTCCAGATCAAGAGAGTCTGGCTTAGTTCAAAACCTGACTTGGCTACTTGCTAGCTGGATGGCCCTGGAAGAGAATTCCCGCATCTTTAAAATGGGGACACTTCTCCCACCTGATGGAGTTGCACAGAATACGTGCAGGTAGAACACTTAGCATAGAGCAGTTGCTCAGTACATGCTGTTTTAAATTATGGTAAAATATCATAACCTAAACTGTATCGTTTTAACTGTTTTTAAGTGTACAGTTCAGAGGCATTAAGTACATTCATGTTATTATGTCCGCAAGTGTTTTTACTATTACTGCTATTATTATTATGTCAGAAACCTTAATGGTATGAGTTTTCCTGGAGACAGGACACGATATTCTGAACAGTCATGGACTCGAAGTCTCTGCTTTGCCTAAATCATTTCCCCTCTTGAGAACGCTAGGAGGTTTCATCACCAGCATCTCTACTGGAGGCTCCAGGAGCACGGATGATACGCTCAGCAAGCAAGTGGCACGGCTGGGGCAGCCCCAGATCGGGGCACCTCCCTGCTCCCTATCCACGGCCACCTGCCGAGTGATGATGATGCCGTCCAGCGAGGTTTTGACTGTGGCCCGGGACAGCGGTTGGGGGTATGCAGCTGAGTAGGGAAAGAGGTGGTGCTATTAGGGTGCAGGTGAGGGAAGTGGGGGGGGGGAGGGGAAGCGGGTGGCGGCTTCTGGCATCTTCAGCTGGGACGGCAACAGGGCAGGAGCCAGGCCCTGTCGAGCTGCTGATGTCTTTATGCAGCGGGGACTGATTGTGTGGTGGCATGCCCAGCGTGCATAGCCCCTGTGACAAATGATAAAGATCTCACTCAGCCTATGAGATCCACTCAAGGAACTGAATGGAGACAATTGAAAAGCCCTGCCCACCAGCCACCAAAGCGAAAGCCCGAAGATACTGCTCAGTGAAGGCATTCTGTGTGGATTTGCTGACCCTGGAGAATCTCAGCTATTTGGGCTTTTTAATAGAGTCTCCTGGCCTCCTTGCAGGGAGCCCAAGTACTGGGACTCAAGGAGGACCCGTCTGGTTGAGTCCACGGCCCTGAAACAGGATGAGTGTCTGACATTTGGCCCATTGAGTTTCATTCTGAAGGCTAATTATGATCTCTTTCTAATTCTTCACTGCCTCCTGGGGAAACTCTTAAAGGGGCCCCTCTCCCCCTTTCAAACATGGGGACGATATTTGCCCTTGCAATCGGAATCCCTCCTACTGCCACCATTGCTATATTTTAGCAACTCCTGAGAGCCCGACAAATGCTAGTTAACCAGCTAATTGCATCTACAACGGACCCCTTGAATGTGTGAATGAACATGACAAGTGGCTGGTGACATGGTCAAGTCACTCATTTGTGTCTCCGAGTTTACCAACAGACTGTGCACTTCTAAGTAAAAAGGTCTCACATCAGGTGATTCCAGTTCATGGTGCCTTTGGAAACAATCTCGAAATGGGCTCAGAGAGTTAACTGTCCGAACATACATAGGGAGAGGAGGCCAGATAAAACCCTATAGGGATCTGACCTACTGCCTTGTACATACTTACGCTCTGGCCACACCAGACCAGCTACATTCCCGTCTCTTTTATAAGAGAGCCTTTCAGAATTAAAGGGACTGAGCAAAGAAATCATGGGGCACGAGTAGAATGGGATGACCTGTGCGCACTAAAAAGGGGGAGGTGCATCTCCCACACCTGGCACTACACACCTGGCTTCTCAACTGCACACCTTTGCATATGCTGTTCCCTCCACCTAAATGCTTTTCCATCTTTCCCAATCCCGCAGCACACATGAGGAGTTTGGGAAATGGTAAATGTCCAACAGATGAGCTGGCTCTTACGGGGGTTCACCAGTGAGCCAGTTATCCTACACCTGCAGGGTGGGACTCTGGGAGCAGCTGGAAGTGGGGAGAGGTTGATCTTTGCGTATTGGAAAGGCCTACAGTGAACAGTTAAGTGAAAAAGAAGTAGGTCACAAGCAGTGTGTCTTACGACCCAATTTTTTTGTAAAAAGAAAATTCCATATTTCCATGTTTATGCATAGAAAAGTCTGCATTAACAATGATTACTTCTAGGGAGTCAGGAGTGGTGGAGTAGAGAATATGAACAGGAACTTTTTGCTTTTTATTTTCTACTTTCTAATGTGTTCATTTTTTTTCCAATGGGCATGATATTAATTTTATAATTAAAAATCTAATAAAGATTTTTAAATGTGCTTGGGGAATAGAATAGCGATGCTTCCAAAATATTTGCAATTGGCCTTTGTCACAGACGTAGCAAGCTGTGAGTTACCATGTTGGGTGCACGTATTGTATTTCTTCAACCACACCATGAGGTCCAAGACAGCCGGGCTGGATCTAATAGCAGAACTGATACAGAAATCGCAACACTAACTCCACATTTGCTGAGTGCCAGGGAGCTACCTACATCCTCTAGTTAATTTCATTTACTTGTACATATTTAGGTCTCCTATAAAGCTCTGGGCAGGGCTCAGTAAATATTTTTGCTTGCACGGTGTGGTTGGCGATGCTTGGGGGAAACACACAATTGGGGCTCCCTTGTTCAACTGTGAACACTGTTCCATGCAGGCAGGGCTTTGAAATGCCCTTCCTCGCAAAAGGAGACAGTAGGTAGCAATGCAGAGGATGAGCTCTACCTCCAATCCAGGCCAGAATTCTAAAGGCGTGGGTTCTGGAACACACTAGATCACATTTCCCAGAGTGGGATCTGTGCAGCCCCAGTCCTGCACAGGGCTCTGTGAAAAAGAGTTCTATGATTTGGAAACTGCTACTCACTACCCACCCTTTTGGAGATTCACATGCCTGTGAGCACATTAAAGACTGAAAGTCCTGCTGTAAAGAAGCACGTTTAACTTTGTTCAACCCCAAATTTCCCCCAAATCATTTGATCACAGAGTCTGCTGTTTCATGAACAACTCTGGACATGTTTCACGTAATATGCTTTGGAAGGTGCTGCCCTCAAATGTTCTCAATCAGCTGCCACCAAGAAATGTTTGATCCCACTTGGAGGCAGATCAAGGCACCACCCCAGGCTTGGAATGGCCAGTACCGGGTGCTCCAAGTTTCCCTCAATCTGATCAGACCCCAAAGACAGCAAAGGCACAGATGGAAGCAAGACATCCTGCCTGCCAACTGCCAAAAGGGCACCCCACAGCTAATTCTTGGTGTGTAGCATAGCTGCACGAAAAGAATGTGAGATCTGGAGTCAGAGAGACCTGGGTTTGAATACCAGTTGTACTGTGGACTCGCTGTGTGGCCCTGGGGAAGTCACTCTACCTCTCTGGGCCAGTTTCCACATTCAAAAATGGGGATAAAAAATCCTCCCTTGAAGACCACTTTGAGGAGTGGACATACTATGTAGGGGATCCCTGAGAAGGGAGAGCTGCAATCACTATCCCACCAGTTTATTCACTTCTACCACTGCTCTGCTCATCCTGGAACTGACCCCTCTTTGCTTCTCTGGGTTTTTATCCCCCAAACACAAGGAGTGCTTCTGGCACAGGACCTACGTGGCCTGCAGATGCATAAGACTTCCAAGAACCCTCCAGGGAACTATGGCAGATGTAAGACTCCAGATAGAGTGAAAATCCGAACAGGAAAGCCTTGGACAGAAATGCCATAACTTTTCACGTTGTTATAATAAAACTGAGGCGTCATCACTCTCAAAAGAATCTTGTGTTTTTTAAAAATAGAGGAATAAGAAGAAGGAAAAAAACTACTTGCACTGTTTGTGGCAGAAACAGAAGCATAACCTCTGGAGTTGGCCAGCCCTGGGCTGGAGTGTCAGCTCCACGGTGTCCTCGCTGGGCAGCTCTGGGGCAACGACTAACCCTCTCTGTGCTCGCGATGCCTCCGTGTGTAAAATGGAGAGCAAGAAGAGTAACTTCACGTTAGTCATGTAAATCCGGGCGACGTGCTGGCAGAGGACCTGGCCCTGGTCGGCTCCCCATATCACTATTAAATGACTACTATTGATTATTACGCACAGGGTGCTCGGTTCCTTTTGCTGATAACTTTTCCCTCTCCCGTCCTTCTTTCCCCTTGCCCCTCCCCTGCACCCTTTTTTCTTTCCTATCAATGCAAAACAAAAAAAAGCCGTGCCTGCTGCGCGGCCACCGAGCGTTTTCCAGGAGAGGGGCCCACGCAGGGGCAGGCGCCGAGAGTCGCTGGTCGCCGGGGTCCCCGCCGGCCGGCCGGCCGGCCGGAGATGCGCACCCCCGGGCCCGGGGGCGGGGGAGGGGCGCCGCGGGCGGAGGGGGTCCCTGCGCGCCCGCGGCCCCCCCCCCCCCCGCAAGCCGGACGCGGCTGCGCTGCCCGGTCCCAGCGGGCCCGCCTAGCTGCCGCCGCGCTCGCTGCCTCGTGCATGCCAATTAGGCCCTAATTTGATTTCTGTCCTATCCGTGCGAACCCCATTAAAACCCAATTCTGCTGATTACCAACAGCTTTCTTGCCACGCAACGCCTCTCCCTCCCAGGGCTGCTCAGCGCGGGGAGGAGCGGGGCCCCGCCGCCCGGGACTTGCAGTGTCCCTGCGACCCCGCCCCGGATTCCCCAGGCACGGCTCCGGGCTCGGGGCTCGGCTCCCCGGCCGAGTCACGGGGTCCGTTTCTTAGGAAACAATGGGATCGTAGAAAGCTGGGATCGGGCGGAGTTGGGCACACGGAGGTCACCAAGTCCCGCCTCCCACGCCCTGCAGGAATTCCCTGGACCGGCGACTGTCTCCCCCCGCCCCCGCCAGTGCCTGGGCTGTTCCCAGCACCGAGAGCTCCCTCCCTCCGTCAGGGAAGCTGAGTTGGGTTCAAGTTACCGCCCCCCCCTCCCCCCGCCGCCGTGTAACCTTACACAAAGCTCTTGACCTCTCTGGTCCGCAGTATCCGCATCAGTAAACTAGGAGCGATGATAACATTTGCCTCCTGGGACTGTTGGGAGCACAAAACCCAGACACAGGCGAAGCCCAGGAAGAGTGCCTTACGCTGACGGAGTGCTCAAGAAAAGGGTGAGCCCTGAGAGCCCCTTACCTCTCCCTCCCCGCCAGGGTTAGGCGAGTGAGGCACTTGCCAAGGTATAAAATTAAGGGGGAGCCCAAAATCTCAAAAAAATAAGGATAAGTAATATTTTAATGCAGTATTTTATACTGAAAAGCCATGCCAAAAAAATCAATGAGGAACAAATCAGGCAAAATTTAAATAAAGACAAAACAGATTAGGGTACAGCAAGAGAAGCCCACAAGTGCAGCTTGGAAGCCTGTCCTTCAAAATTTTAATATTTTGTTCACCCTGCATTTTTTGGCATTCATTCTGAGTTTTTCAATATTGCATTCAACACTATCTTGATCACTGCGTTTTTGGGTGTCCCTTTTACTTTTGCACCCCTAGTTCCAGCCCTGAGTAGCAGCCACAATAAATAACCTGTCAGAGCCTCAGCTTTCTGACCTGCGAGATGGGCCCAAGGATGACTGTTTATAAGCAAGTTTTGAGAATTAATTAGCGCGCAGCGTAATTCAAAGCGTCTGCTCTAGAATCTGGGCAAATACAGACCCCTCTTTTGCCACTTATGGACTGGTGGGGTGGCAGATCACAACCTCTCTGTGCCTCTGTGTCCTTATTGGGATGACAGGGGCACTAACAGTGTTAGCCTAGAAAGGCTGCTGAAGGGTTAATTCCAATAATGCTCACAAAGCACCCAGCATGGGCTTGGCACGCAGCGGCAAGAGATCAATTCCTGTTGCTGCTACTATTAGTTGAAAGAATACGCTTGAACTTGACTATCTCTGGGCCAGCATAAGCCCCGAACAAGTGGGGGTAGTGAGGATTATTTGACATCATTTTTGTAAGGTGCCTGGCACATAGTAGGTGCTCAGTTGACTGAAAGTGCCAGAGGGGCAGAGACCACTTTTGACTTGTTCCCCACCACAGCCCCTAAAGGGTGCACATAGTGGGTTTGCAAGAATATTTACAGAATGAATCAATGGTTAAGCGATGCAAGACAGTCCTTCCCATCTTTGGTTTCTGGAACCACTGGGAACTTTTGTCCTTTCACGGGCCCAAGATCCTCATCCCTGTATAACAGCAATCGATGCCGTTGACCGGGTGTTCCTTCCTGCGTACACCCAGCCCCCCTGGAAGGGGCTTGTCCTGCTTCAACTCTCAAAAACCAAATGCAACGACTAGAAGCTTTCATGTTTGGCCCCCTGGCCTCGTCGAGAAAGCTGAAGAAGGAGGGTAGGAACGCACTCCTTCTACAGCACCTGCAGCCAATTTCCTGACGTCACCATGGGCCAGAAGCCCTTTCACCATGAAAATGCCCTTGGTGCGGCAAGAATTATAGAAACTCTTTGGGAAGTGTGTGAAGGCCGTCCCAGTATTAGTGAAGGCTGCTTCGCTCATGAACTTGGTTGCCTGACTCCTGCAGGCATTTGAGTTGGCACCCTCGGGTCCCTCTGGAGCCTCCCCTACCCGAAAGCCTGGCCCTGGCCCTGCCTTCTCACCTGCCAGCTCCAGACTCTGGACTTTCAACAGGGCCACATACAGTGAGGTCTGAAGCCTGGCCTTGGCTTTTGACCTTTCTTTGACCTTGACCTTTGACACACACGCACACACGCACACATGCACACACCACCCTGGCCTTCCAGTGTCCTGAAAGTAAGTGGCAACTCTGAGGCTACTTTCAACATCTGGAGGAGTGGCCTGGCAGACCTGTCCATCCTCACTCACCTCCCTTGCTCCTTGGGCATGAAGTTTCTGGGGCGTGGCTGAGGTTCAACAGCTGAGACACATGGAGCAAAGCTCTCTCATTCTCTTGGCCTTGAGGTCCAATCAGGTACCACACAGCCTTAGGCAAGCCTCAGGTTCTTCATCTGAAAAATGGGGATGATCATAATATCACAACTTTAATAATCATATTACCTATCCTCTCAGGACCAGGGGTGTAAATGAGAACTTAAATCTTTAAGAATTCTAAAGTATATCCAAAAATTCTGTATTACAGAAGTAGTAGTGTTGAACGGAGCTTAAGCGCGAGGCTGCCTGCATTTGAATCCTGACTCTGTGACCTTGACCCAGTTCACTGATTTTCTCTGCCTCGGTCTCCTCATCTTGTCGCCCATTACTCCTGATTACTTATAACCTGAACACATTATAACGGAATCATTTTATAGAGTTGCCACCGAACATTTAGATGAGGCGACCGGTTTAAAATAAGCATGCGATAAATTGTCGTCGCTATGATTACTTCCCATCCAACAGAGGGGACACAGCAGCAGTGGTGGTGAAGGACAGTGAACTTAGAAGTATCACGGGGGTGACTGTGCATGAGAGAGCTTCTGTCACCTGGTGAAGGGAAACCAGGTGCACGTAGACCAGCGGTGAAGGGAAACCAGGTGCGCATAGACCAGCGGGGCCCAACTGGGGGCGATTCTGCCCTTCCAGACACTTGTGGGCAATGTCTGGAGACACTTCGGTTTGCCACACAGAGTGGAGGGTGCTCTTGGCCAAGGATGCTGCCGAACGCCAACAATGCACGGGGTAGACGCCCAACAACAAAGAATCGGCTGGCCCCAGGTGTCAGCTGTGCCTAAGTTGAGAACCCCGGGGGGTAGATAGACCCCCTCATGTTTCTGTGTGTGTCCAGGATGGCACACGGCAGGCACACCTGCAGAGAATCCCGTGTTCCCATCAGCAGAAGGAGGGCCCTAATGCGGGCCCGACTGTGAGGTGTCAGCGCTCAGCTCAGACTCCTAGAAGGTAAGACTGACTCCTTCCCAAAGCCTGCTGTGCTCCCCGATCGTGCCGGGTCCAAGTGTAGCTGCTCCCCCTGCCCTTCCTCTATGCAACACTGGGAAGTGGGACCAGAAGATGCCAGAACGTCAGCAGGACATTCTCTCATCGGCAACTGGCTCACTGGGGGACCAGAAGTCAGAAGGTGCTCCTTTCTGACAGCTCTGAGAAAATCTGCTCTGGATCAGAAATCAGTCTTTGGAGTTCCTGGAACATGAGATTATTCTCATGGGCCCTTTGGAGTCGACTCCCTAGTGGTGACGGCCTTCCTTGCTAGGCTCCAGGCAGGAACTGAACCAAACCACTGTCCCTGGGACACACTGAGGATCAGCGGCTTGCACTGTGGGCACCTGCGCTGCGCTAAGCTGGGAGTCCCAGAGCACGGGAACCCCCTCGTGGCCCGGAGGAAACAGTTCTGCAACTCCAGGCAGCTACTCCGTAGCTAAGACCTAGTCCTCTTTTGGCAGAGGACACAGCTAGGCAGCCGGCTGGGTCTCTGGGATATGTTGTGAGTTCCAGCGTCGGAGATGGCTCTCTGGGTAGCATATGGCTCCCCTTCCTCACCTCTCGAATAGTCGAGGCGGCATGTGACAGGCTACACGCTGGACGCAGAGCCAGGATGCCTGGCTGTACCATCCATATGGGGTGGGAGTTCGCATGCCTCATGTATTAGCTTCCGGGGGTGGTTGTAACAAATTTCCACCAGCTTGGGTGGCTTAAAACAACAAAATGTTTTAAGGAGCCCAGAGGTCCGAAATCAAGGTGTTCACAGGCCCACGTTCGAGCTAAAGGTTCCAGGGGAGGATCCTCCCTCGACTCTTCCAGCTTCTGGTAGCTGCATCCCTCTGATATCTGCCTCTGTGGCCACACGGCTTCTCTTCTGCCTGTGTCTGCTCTCTGCCTGGCTAATTGATAAAGATAGGTGGGGTCTCTTTTAGGGCCTACTTGGGTGATCCAGGATGATCTCATCTCAAGATCCTTAACTTAATCACTGCGGCAAAGACTCTCTTCCCAAGTAAGATCACATTTACAGGTTCCAGAGATTTCATGGAGTTATCTGGTTGGGGGGAGGGGGCATTTTTCAGCCTACCGCAGTCACTCATTCTGAAAAATGACAGGCCGATGACGCCTGGGTAACCCTCTGGCTCTGAAATTCTGCAGGCGATCCTCAGAGAATAGGCTGCCTCTGTCCCAGAGTCTCAAATGGATGCTTTTCAAAGCACTTTCACACCTGTTATTTAGCTTTGTGCTGCCGACCTCCTAATGAGGCACCTAGAGGGTCTAATGTTAAACCCATCTAATTGACGAAGCAGCTGAGACCTGGAAACTCCCAACTCACTCTCTCGTTGGGTTATTCAGCAAATTAAAGCCAGGAGCAAACCTCTTGGTTTTCCCCGGGGCCATCTTTCTTCTACTGTGGAACCACTCACCATGGTGTGCTTTGTTCTGGAAGCCAAGGAAGGCGATGAGTCAAAGCCTGCCATGCAGATGCAAACCCACCCAGAATCCCTAACTCATTTAAGGTGGGGTGTTGGAAGGGCTGCATTTGAACTCACTGTGGCCCCGGGTGGCAACAAGTTCTCAGGGTCTGGCTGCGCACGGTCCAGGGACCTCTTCCTCCCTGTGGGGAGCTTCCTAACAAGGGGATTTTCCCCAAACCCAGGAACTGAGGGGCTGTTGGGGACATTAGCAGCGTTAGAAAGACCTGCTTTGCCTCCAGATGAGAAAGATTTCAAGAGTCTTAGGACTGATTGAATTCAGGGATGGGTAAGGGGGTGGGGGTGGAAAGTCCTTGTGTCAGGGGGAGTAGGGGTGGGTAGAACCACCCCCGCCTTTTAAATCTAACTCAGAAATGAGGATGAGGGGATAATTACAGCCAAGTGTTTGGAGACCTTGAGAAGGAACAGGCAACATCAACACAAGGTATCCTGACTAGCCAGGAAGAGGTTGGGGGAACTAGTTGGGAATGGGCTAGATGAGAGGTGAGTATACTGCCTTAAGATCCCCGGAGAGCATGGTGGGTGTATGGGCTGGAAATGACCATTATTTATTTATTGCTTTTGTTCAGTGACTGGGCGCTATGCTGGATGTGTGTGTCGCGCAGACATAGACGAACCACCCGAGGGTCAACCCTTGGTAGGTGGGTGGAAGTTAAAAACTCTCCCCTTCTCTTCCCGCAAACGACATCCTCCTCACGGGCCTAAGATGGTGCCACAAATCCCCGGATCCATTAGCTACCGGATCCTTGGGGGTAGCCTGCAGAAGCTGCACATCTGGGCTAAGGCATCTCACTATCTGGGAGGAGGGAGGCAATCGCAGGCTCTACGAATAGCACACCCTGACTTAGCTCGTTTCGCCCAGTCCTGGCCGTTGGTGCAGCAGGAACCTAGAGGCCTCCTGGTGTGCACAGTGGGGAAGGGCTTGGCCCAGGGCTGCTGGATCCCTGCTGGGTGTGTCTGTGGGAAGCCAGGGGTCAGCAAGACTGGAAGATGGGGAGGGAAGGGTCAATGCAGACAGCCACCAAATGGCTTACAGATTCAGGGGAGGAAATAAGACACCACCACCAAGCAGATGTTTAACCAGCTCTCAGAGCAAGGGAGCCACTTCAAGGGCCAATAGCAGTTCCAACTACCACGCAGAGGATGCTTTTTAACCGTTGGTGGTTCATGGGTCTCTGAGAAACCCAGGAGAGGCTTTTGGATCCCCTCCTTTGAACAATGCACTTTCCTGTGTATGCAGGCATGCACACACAATACATACTTTGTATGCAACTTCCCGGGTCCACTGATCCCTGCAGCCCACGCCAGGATCCCGGTCAGAGACACTTCTTTTCTACCTTCAAATATGGTGCTTTCACTTCCTTAGTTTGAAAGGGCTCAACAACCCTGGAAGGTAGGTGCAGCATTGCCCACTTCCTTAGACCACAAACCAAAGACCCAGAGAGAGCATGCAACATGCTTCAGGTCCTGCAGCTCATGAGTGTCAGAGCTGGGACCAGGAACCCCCTCCTGCACAACTCGAGGGGACTCTACCTTATCTAATTCTGTGTTGTACTTCAAGGAATGTCCTTTACAGAGAACACAAGGAGAGTGGTTTCCCTTTGGAGCTGGGTGAGGCGGCTGCCTTGGCCAACCCAAGCCTGAGTCTTCTGAAACCATTTCTTTAGAGCTCATTTATAGGCATATATGCAAAAGGGCCAACCGAGTGATAGAGCTAATGAGTCCCGGGGGGATTTAGACAGGGATGTAATTGCCGAAGACTTTGATGGCTAAGCTTTCAAATGGGAGAATATTTCTAAGTCACCTATTCATCCAACAAATTCACATGTGGAGCACCTCCCACGTAAATTACAGCTCCCTCTCTTGCCCCCTTGAGTAAAACCCAAACTCTCTGCAATGGTCTCCATGCTCCAGCAGGGCCTGTGTCTTGCCTTTCTCCCTCTCCTCACCTCTTGCTACTTGCTTCCTGATTGCGTTACACTCTACCAACCCTGATCTTCTGTCAGGTTCTAGCTCTTGCCAAGCTTTCCCACCCCAGGGCCTTTGCACTTGCTGTTCCTCCTGCCTTGGAATCTTTCTGCCCTGGCTCTTCCCATGGCTGGCTCAGTCTCATCCTTTAGGTCTTAGCTTGAATGTCACTTTCTCAGAGAGCTCTTCTTTGACTTTATCTAAGAATATCCCTTCATGATTCTCCAGCCATCTGTTTCTTTCTTCTTAGAACTTATAACAATCTGTAGCTGTTTTCATGTCTTTATTTGCTTATGTACTTATTATCTATGGCTCCTTTGACCATCTAAATCTCTATGAAGGTGGCAGCCATGTTGTCTTTATATCCTCAGCCCCTGGCATATAATAAGGGCTCAATTACTGAAGAATGAATAACTGAAAAGTATGTTTGGAAGCAGGAGTATTCCTTAGCCACCACTTTACCCTAGTTAGTGCAGTAATACAACCACCATTTGGCTCCAGAGTGGAGTGTGACACTGCCCTCATCTTGAGCTGGTGGGATCATGACTTGCCAAGATGGAGGCCTCTGGGGCCATCCGAGAAAAACCAAGCTGAAAAAAGATAAAGGTCCTATTACATCAGCTTTGGGAAGCAAGAAGAAATACAGTGTAAGGGGCAGGTCATGATGCTCCCAGCTTAAGAGAGTGATGCTAGCTTAAAAAAAAAAAAAAAAAAAGTCTTGCCAATCGGATCCATCGTCTAAGGAAACCACCCTATGGACAGTTTGGTGACAAAACCTGAAGAATAGGCAATGGGCAACACAAGGGTGGCAGGGGACTTTTGGAAGTTGTATTGCTTTCTTAGGAAAATGCTGCCGGCTTCTGGAATTGCAGTTTAATTAAATTCAGTTGGCTGGATACCTTCAAAGGCTGTTCCAGGTTCTTACCAGCCCTCACAGACACAGGCATCTTCCAGGCAAATGTGGGAGCTGGAGAGTGGTGAAGCAATCGCTCGCAAGATAAGGCAGGCACCCTCCAATCACGGATCATACCCCCCAGGCATGCGGCGGGGGGATGGTCAGGGAGGCGAGCAGCCGAGGGACCTGAGCACCCCATCCTTCCTCCACCCACTCTATCCTGCCGCCCGGGGACAATGAAGGGCGAGGCAGTGTTCTCCCTACGGAGGTGATGTGGGGCATCGGGGCACTGAGAGAAACACCAAAAGGGGCAGACAGACCCACCTCCCCTGATTTCTCAGACTCTCTTCTGGTTTCTTCAGATGCAGACTCTCCCAGGGTGACTCACCTCTAACCAGGGGTGGAGCCTACAGGGTAGGTTTCTCAGGGTTGATCTTTCCAAGAAGAGAGGTTTAGGGGCACAGGGGCTGCTGCCAAACTGAACTGACCTTTGCCATGCACGTAACCCAGGACTACACTAGGTGCACGCACACCTTACATCTCATTTGATTGTGTCAACAATGTCCGGGGAAAGGTTTTGTTAAACCCATTTTCCAGATGAGGAAATTGAGGCCCAGAAAGGCAATTGTCACTCATCCGAGATCACTCAGCTTCTAAGTGGCTAGCAGTGTAGGTTGAGATGGTTGAGCTCATGCATTTGGCACTACTTCCTTTTTTTTTTTTTTAAGATTTTATTTATTTATTTGACAGAGAGAGACACAGCAAGAGAGGGAACACAAGCAGGGGGAGTGGGAAAGGGAGAAGCAGTCTTCCTGCCGAGAAGGGAGCTCGATGCGGGGCTCAATCCCAGGACCCTGGGATCATGACCTGAGCTGAAGACAGTCGCTTAACCAACTGAGCCACCCAGGCGCCCCTTTGGCACCACTTCTTGATTACCTATCACTATAGACTATCAGCACTATTTTGGGTGTTATGGATATGGGTAAAAAAAAATGCAGTCCTTGACCTCAAAAAGTTTACTCTTCTTTTACACTTAAGATTGCATCTTACATATTGATGTGTGTATTTGTCTCTTTCCCTGTTAGGCTGCACACTCTTTAAGAGCGGGAGCCTCACTTCAGCTTCCCAGGACTCCTTGGGCAGTTTGGTGAAGCCTATGGATCCCTTTTCAAAACTCTGCCTTTCAGTGCATAAAATAAAGCACATAGGATTGCAAAGGAAATCAATTATACTGTAATACAGGTATCAAAACATGGAAAGCCAACTGTGTGAAGCAGTAATATATGAGCTTCTTTATTATGTCCGGAGTAACAAGATCTCACCACTGGTCTATCTGTTTCTGCAGTTTCTAAGTTTTGAGGAGCACAGATGATATTTTGCAACAACTGTGAGTGATAGGGAAGGCTCTGCATTTGCGTGAGGGCTGAAGTCACAGGAACTGATGACACTACCATGGGTTGTCACCTGCGTTCCCAAGGGAAGAAAATACTGCCTTTCTATGAGAGGTTACTGAAGGTAAAAATGGTATTTTTCCCCCAGCTAGATGCATGGACCCCTGGATTCTAGCTATGCACCTACAAGGAGCTGACCATGCCAGACGTAGGACCCTTATGAACCAGGGGCATTTCCCCCACGGGGTGCTGCTGTCCAGAAGCACCCAGCGCTGGTGCGAGGGCCACAGTAACTCAGCTGGGAAGGACGCCTCCCACGGTCGCTGTCCTATCTCTTTCCAATTGAGTGCGGGACTGTCTGGGTTTCCCATGTTATTGGGGAGGGTTCAGTGTTGACGCTGATCAAGCCAGAAATAAAGGCAGGAGGGCACAATGGTCCCGAGCATGGCCCTGGGGGGCACTGGAGATCAGATTCACATGCAGATGCCCCTGTTCATTCCTAACAGGTCAGGACTCAAGAGCTCTCAGCTGCACAACGGGGCTGAAGATTGCACCCTGGCGGGGTCGTTGAGAGGACCCAATGAGATAAGGGATGGAGAGTGTGGGTACAGTGCCTGTGCGTGGAAACCACTCAATAAAAGAGCTGTCTGAGCGCGACCTTGTCCCTTCATTGCTTCTCTGGTGAAGCAATGTGAAGTACCGCAGACGGCGTTTGAATCAGACCTGTCCAGATGGCTGCTTCTGCATCCCACTTGGGAACCCACTCCAGGACGTGGCCGTGTACAGCTGGGAGAACCTCCCCGTGGGAGCCACGGAAGGTTTCTCTCTTCCTCCCCACTGCCCAGCCCAGCCCAAGCTGATGAACTTGGCAGTGCACATTTAACCACCGGCTTGATGGCTTTCCTTTTCTTTTTTTTATTGTCCACCAAAGCTGAGTTGCTGAGTGAATCGTTAAGGGAGTGAATTCCAAGAGCGTGAGCTTCTCTTGTTTCCCAGGACAGGTTTGGGCCAAGACAAACCCCAGTGATGCCAACAGCAGTTGCTGGAACAGAGCAGCTTAAAGCTGACTTCTCGGCAAGCCTTTCGGGGCTCTGTTTGAACATTCTCCTCTCTTCTTCCACCCGGTGATTAAAGGAACCACATATAACTTTCTCCTTATGTCTTGTTCCGTTTCCTCCCCCATATGCCCCTTTGGAAAGGCTCTGCAGAGTCCCTCCGTGTTTCTCAAAGAGCCCCGGAGCTGTGGCCTCTTGATTTATGTTTGCTTGGCAACGTGAGGTTGAAATAGCCTGAGAAGCCTGAATAACTGGAAATGGGCGATGGAGAAGGGTGGGGCCGGTGGGAGGGTCTGGTGGTGGCTTATGCTTAGCCCTCCCCCCATCAGACCAAAGCCGTGGACCCCAGAACCTGAGTGCAAAAGGAACATCAAACCAAGTGGCTGGAGTTTGAAAAAGAAGTCAAGATTGTCCAAAGAAACTCACACTATCAATCCTTTCTGCGTGCTCCTTGGGTTTTCTCCTTCCACAGATCCCTCCTCCTGTTCCCTGTTCATTTCTCCCGTGGGGGAAATAACAGAAATTTTAATCTCCTGATCTGGCTCATTGCAGGAACTCTCTCTAAATATCAGCTGAATTAAATACTTGTATAAAAGAAGTTGGGAGTCGACTTTTTTGAGTTTGGTTCTGTTACACATTTTGCCTGAGCGTGCAAGCATGGCTTTCAACCCCCATGCAAGGTTGTGTCTGTTTCCCGAATTAGATCTTGAGTGATCTGAGGGTAGGAACTATTCTTCCCTCCTTCTCTCCTGTCCTTATCCCCTTCCACAAATATTTATTGAGCACCTACTAGATGCAATCGTCATCTCCTCTCGGCCCCCCCACTAGCACTGGGCTTGTCTGTGTTCTACTAGCTGCCGGATGAACAGATGAATGAAAAGACAGTGTTTTAGGTGGGACTCCAAAAAGTAAGCCAAGATCTTCAGTTTTCCTAGAAGGCTGCACATGCGGTTAACATCTCAGAAATGGGATCCCAGGCAGCAGCGAAGTGGGCTGGGACTGGCACTAGGAATAAGGATCCCGGGTTGCTGGTCCCAACTCGGCTGCCATCTTTCTGTAGGGGTCTGGGAACAATCTGTCTAACTTTTTGGCCTATTGTTGTCCTGTCTGTAAAATGAAACCAAGCTCAAGACTTCTTTCATATCTAGAGTTCTGTGATTCTCCAAAACCCTTTAGCCCCAGATCCAGTGAAATCAGACCCTTCCATAACCGAATTAGGAGACCACCAGATTCACTCCCAGCATATTCACTTCTTGGACCGTCTCTTCTTTGCCTGATTGGAACTTCCAGTGTCTTTTTGTGTTCAAGAATCTAGAGTGGCTCCCAATTGCCTGTCATATGCATATGCTTTCCTCTCCTTGGCTTTCAAAAGATAAACAGTCTGTCCACTATCCACAAATCCACCGTATTTCTCAGCACTCAGCACTTGGAATCCCCCAGTCCAGGCAGGCTGCTTTCCTCCTTGACCCTGATCTGTGTCCAGGCCTTTACTTATGTGCCCTTCCTGTTCCATTTCTGACTTCTAAATCGCAGTGATTTCGTAAAGTCTCCATTATGGTCAATGAAATTTAAAGTGATTTTGAATAGATCACCCCCAAATAAGAACTTATTACAGGAAAGAAAAAATTAGCCGTAATTCCACATCCAAAGACAAAGGCTTGTGAACACCTGGGCTTACTTCTTTTGTCTTTTTTTTTTTTCTTTTTAAATCTGAGCAGGGTTTTAGGGGATGAACCACAGACCTTATTTATTGATTGCCTATGGTTGACTATGGGAGTTGCTTCTGATCTTTCACCGTCGTCTACCTGTTGTGACGGCCGTCCGGTCACTGAGCCATTTTACATGTCTTTAATTATGTCCTTGAGCTAAATTCCTAACAATAGAATCACTGGGATTAAAGGCCTTTTGATGATGGGGGTGGGGGTGGGAGAAGAGGAACCACATTGAGATCCAAATCCTTCGGTGAGTCCAAGGAGCACGCTGAGTGAGAAAGTGACAATCCCCATCTTCTTCTTTGGAAATAGGCCAGTTTAACAGGTACCCTGGCACCCTTGCTTTCCTGCCTACTAACGTTCTGGCCCAACACCAAGCTTCTGAGACCTCGATGACTGGTTTTCTAAAGGCAATATACTAAAGAAAAAAAAAAACTGCAGGGTATCTTTAGCTGGGACTGAGGATTCCGGAGCTAAGTCTCTCCTGAGTCTCCTCCACCCCACTGCCCCCCACCCCCTCCTCGGGTGATGGAACTATGCACTTGGGCATATGTGATTGACTGTGGTATTAAGAAAATATGTATGACACAATGTTTTTTAGCTTTTTCCAGAGATATTTATATCACACAAATGGCATGTTGGGTTCCCCCCCCAACCACTAAGAATGAATAAATCAATTGTCCTAATCAAGCTAATGGAGAGGATGTGGACTAGAAGAATGGGTGGGAGGGGCCTCTCTGCCTGAGCCTGCTGCCTCCTGATCAGGGGGACCCTCGCAAGCCTCTTCAGGTCTCTGGGCCTCTGTTTCTCTGTCTTCAAGATGGGCATGGTGTTGTCCGACCACTAATGACTTCACAGGATAAAGAACATCGGAAGCATTTGGAGTTCCTTGGAAAGAAAGTAGCTGTATGAATTTTTAATCCTCAATTTCCAGCTCTTTGTCGAGGAGCGGAGCTGTAAACACAGAGAACTCACCACTACATTCTGGTTTATAAGGTTTTTTTGTCTCGTACGATCCCACAGATCTGACCTTAAGAACAACTCAGAGTGTGAGGGGAAATGCAGTTTGTTGTGGTCCTTGTTATTACATAAAAATTAATGGCTTAGCAAAAGCAGGGATCACCTTGTCATGCTGAGGTCATGTTTACACCAAGCAAATACATTTCAAGTTCCTAAACCTTCAGCAGCCCTACAGGGCAGGACGGACATCATTCCCAAGCAAGACTCAGAATCCCCGGCCAGAATCACGATGGCTCTGAAGGCTCTGAGTACTATTTCTGTGGCCAGAACCCCATCAGTGTCCAGATGCCTTATGGTCAAGGGAGGTTTTCCAGTTCCTGACTTACTGAGACCTGCTAACTCCACTGGACGGTGAAAAAAAGAAAAGAGAAATTCACAAGGACATAGGACCCAAACTCAGATCTCATTCCTTGTTCATCCTTCCATTCACCAAGTATTTATTGAGCAACCTAGAATCTCCCGGGGATGGTGCTAAGTGCTAGGGTTGCAGTGGATGGCAAAAGCAGAGTTGTCCCTGCCCGGGTCGGGCGGAGGTTGTAGTCAAGTTGAAAAGACGGACATTAACTGGTACACATAGAAGGAAATGTAAAATTACTGAATGGGAGATAATGAGTGCAAGGCTACGGGAGTGAGATGCATCCTCAGACGGGGGTCTGCTCTAGCCTTGGAGAGGAGGAAAGGGGGAAGTCACCGCACATACCAAGGCCCCCCTTGAGAGAGAGAGAGAGAGAGAGAGAGAGTGGCACCTCTGAGGATATGACAGGCTAGAGGCTAGAGGATAACAGTGAGGGGGAGAGACCTGAAAGATGGAGCTAGGCACAGCCACTGGGATGGCCGGAAGGAGAAAAAAAAAAAAAGGAAAATAGCAAGTGTTGGCAAGGAATTGGAAAACCTGGAACTCTAGTGCTCCGCTAGTGGACATGTAAGATGGCGCAGTTGTGTGGAAAATGGAAAACAGTCTGGCATTGATTCAACAGATTAAACACAGAATTACCATCAGAGCCAGCAATTCCGTTCCTGAGTATATACCCCCTGAAATTAAAGCAGATGTACAAATGAAAACTCATACACACGTTTCAGAGAGGCAGTATTCATAATAGCCAAAAGCTGGAAACAAGCCTAATGTTCATCAATGGATACGCAAAAGATGATAGATCCATACAGTGGAATATTATTTGACCACAAAAAAGAAGGAAGTTCTGACACACACACTACCACATGGATGAACACTGAGAACATGATGCTAAGGGAAGGACAAAGTCATAAAAGACCATATATTGTAGGGTCCTATTTATATGAAGTGTCCAGAATAAATAAATCCATAGAGACAGAAAGCAGACTGGTGGCTGCTTGGGGTGCGGAGGAGGTGCAGGGTGGGGGGGGTGGGGAGAGGCAGAATGGGGAGTGACCCCTAATGGGTAAGGGGTTTCAACTGGGGTGATGGTCAAAAAGTTCTGAATTAGATAGTTATGAGGGTTGTAAAACAGTGTGAATCTATTTAATCTCACTGAGTTACTTCAAAATGGTTAAAAGGTAAATTTTCCATTACTTGTATCTAACAATAATAATAATAATAATGTGGAGCTAGGGAGGGAGGGCCAGCCAGCTGGTGAAGTGGTTGGATAATGTTTTCACACTGACAACAACCCACACACCAGCCTGGCTGCAGGTGGGGAAGGAATGGGAGTGGGCAACAATGTGAGGAGGGAGTCCAGTGAGGAGCTAGGAGCAGTGGTCCAGGAGAGAGATGGCTTGGACCAAGGGGCACAGTGCTGGTGGAGAAAAGTGGGCAGAGCTGAGGGATATATAGCAGATAAAAAAGAGGGTTGGTGAGGGCTTGGGCGCACAACCATCCCAAACAGACTGAACTCTGGCCCCCTCATATACATTTGTGCACTTATTTATGGGGCTTGGAAGAAGAAAATATGGGTCCTCAAAAGGATGCTGGAAAGCATGCTGGAAGAAGACCCTTGGATTCGATTCTTTATTCTTTTTGTTGACGGACCTGGAGTACGTAACTTCATTTCTTTGTGCCTCAGTCTTTTCCCCGGTAAAATCAGGACCCTAAGACCTACCTAATTTAGAGGTTGCTATGCCGAGATGGGAAGGGATAAGCATATCGGGACAACAGCACCTGCCCTAGGTATCTCCTGGAATTCTTGGGAGACCCAAATGAGCTGCTAATCTTTCAAAGAACACCGATCACCCAGGGAAGCAGCACAAGCTGCTGGGGCTGAGGTCAGTTTTAGCAGGCAAGTCCCTTGAAGAGATTCTCCAAAATTGGTGATTTTATAATAACCCCAGAGGTAACAGATTACACTTATTAAGGCTATGATAAAAAGGCAGAGGGCTCTAGGAAGCAAAGACCCCCCCAAACGTTACCGTCCTTCTTCTGCACTTGCCCCGCCCCTTTCAGAGAGGCCCCGCCCCCGGCCCCGCCCCACCCGGACCCCGCCCCCGATGTTAGCGCGCGGGCCAGGCTCCCTTCAACTCCCAGCTCCCGGGGGTTGGAGGCTCCCACCTGCGCGAAGCTTTTGGTACCCGGGTGGGAATGAGAGGGCATTTGATGGGCGGGGACGGGAAGGCTGGAAATTGGCTGGTTGAGAACTGGGGAGACCATTCCACCCCCCTCCGTCCCCGCTCTTCACTCACCCCCTAGTTGAGGGCCTGGGCCTTTGCAATAACCTAAGTACTTATTTAATGCATGCCCGGCTCCAGAGTTCTTCATTTGTCTTTCTGTCCTTCATAGGCCAGTGTGCTTCCGCCTCGTGTCTGTACACGTTGACGCGCCTGGAGAGGGGGTTGCTTCCCAACGGCTCCTCTTCGACCCCCAACCCCGGGCCAAGGGCATAGAGAGAGGCTGGGGCGGGGGACGAGGGGGAGGTGAGGGAGCACCACAGCACAGGCTTCTGGAAACAGATCCCATGCCAACTTGGATTCTGTCCTTCTCTCTAATAAAAGGAACTTTTCGCTTGTGTGTGCGTGCGTGTTTTTCAAACACCCTTTAAAATTTTTTATTTAAGGAGGCTGGTTCCTAGCCCTCTGATTGGAGGTATCACAGCGCAGCAGCGAAGCTGAGTCCGGCACCCGCTCGCGCGCGCACACACCCCCCCCCTCCCGAGGTTTCCCCGAATGTATCTACTGCGTTACAACTAGACGCGGCCCCTCCCCCACCTCGCCTTTCCCCTCCCTCCCCTCAATCTTGGGAGGAGCATTCTCTGTGTCTTCCCGAGTCCCCGAGGGGGACCTCCTATGTTGGAGTGGGGTGGGGGCAGGGTCCTACAACGAAGACCAGAAAGAACAAATTAGATAATCAAAAGAATTATAGTAATTGCTTTCACTTTCCCCGAGCCGGCTCTGCGGATGCTCTCCCCCGCCCCTTCCCTGGCTTTCAGTCTGTCGGGAAGACTCGGTCTTTCCGACCCCCACCCCTCGCCCAGGCTCCTCCTCTCTTCTCCTCTCCTCTCCTCTCTCCTCTCCTCTCCTCTCCTCCCCTCTCCTCTCCCCTCGCTCGCGCGTGCCCTCTCTTCCTCCGTTTGCTGGTGTGCTGGAACGTTCAGCGGAATATGATGAATGATCACCTGTCACGGCTTGTTTATTATAATGCAGGCAATCAATTACACATCCCCAACGCTGGCCGGCCCGCAGGAAATTTATATGCTCAGCACAAACCAATGTGAAAATGGAATCTCATTTGCCAAATGTCTTTCTCCCCGTACAGCGCGATGATTGCAGTCTGTGTTTGTTTCAACAGTCGCGTACAACTGACAGTGCCATCATTTACTGCCTGGCTCAGGTCACGTTACGCTAAGGTTTTATTTATTGCGTTACGATGGCCAGCACAGGAAAAAGACAAGGGTGTCTGTCAGGGATGCCACCATGTTAAAAAGCGGGCGGGCAACACAGCAGCCTCAGCCCCTGCCCTGGGCCCCTTGCTCCTCCAGGCCTGCTCCACCTGCGTCCTCCTGCGAGGACTCCTAGGCCCCCTGGGGGAGGCAGCTCTGGGTGTCGGACGCTCCGCGGATGCTCCACAGGTTCCGGGGCTCAGATCTCATGGACCAGAGTTGGAATTCTGCTTCTGCTCCTGCCTAGTTGAGTGTGGTCTGGGATTCAACCTCCTCATCTGGAAAATGGGAGTCTTAATACCCTCTTCACAGGAGTACCGTGATGTCTGGGTTATCAGAGGTGTGGATAGATTAAGTCCTGGTCAGACTTCACATCACACTCTGGCCAGCCTAAGACCCGCCCCCTGGGAGGCAGGGAGGGGAGGTCCCATTAGAAGAGAGAGGCCTTGGAATTCATGTCCTGTGTTAAAATCTCCCACTCTCTACTTCCTGAGACTTGGCTGTCTCGAGATCTCAAGTTTCCCTTCCAGGTGGAATTTTGCACTTTTGTTCCTCTGCAAGGACACATAGTGGGATTTGGGGAAAATAAAATGGCCATTTCACTCTACTTCTGTTGCTGTCATTGTAAAAGTAGGCACAGCAATCCTGGTCTATCCGGCTGTGTGACCTCAGGCACACCTCTCTGAGCCTTGCATTCCTGCCTTGCAAAGTGAAGAGAGTAGCCCCTAAACTGCCTGCCCGCGTCTTGCTGGCAGGATCCCAGAGTGTCCATAGGTGTAGGCAGTCCCATGCAAACTGGAGCAGGCCCTTGTCACCTCTTTGCATCGGGAGTTCCAGTTGGTCTTCGGGGTTTTGCTGCACAAAGTGTTGACCCACATTTGTAGCCTGTGCAGCATTTGGCATAAAGTAGGAGATCAGTAATGGGGGGCAGGCAGATTCTCATAGGTGTATTCGATTGTTCCTATATCGTATATTTCTTTATTATCTTATGTATTCACTTAATGGCTGTCCTCAGACTAGTCCGATTTGGCACATCCTAAAGAAATCCATTCATATTTGTGGCTTTAATGGATGGATGGATGGATGGATGGATGGATGGATGGATGGATGGACGAAT
The DNA here is from genome assembly GCF_037043125.1 of Eumetopias jubatus. NCBI lineage: Eukaryota > Metazoa > Chordata > Mammalia > Carnivora > Otariidae > Eumetopias > Eumetopias jubatus. The sequence goes on along the minus strand of NW_028274822.1, from coordinate 80,718,112 downwards.
GGCTACTTAAATGAATTCATCACAGGGGCAACCTCTGTTGTGAAGGGGGCGGGCCCTGGTGAAGGGATGTTTACAGGCATCCTCACCATTCCTGATCTCACGGAATCAGGCTATTCCACACATGCCCGGCCTTGTTTGGGTGCCCAGGGTGATGCCTACTACATATATTCAGACAGTGGCAACTGGTGACTGAGCACATGTGCATCCTTCCGGCTCCCCTCAGACCCAAATCCCCTGAACAAACTCCCCACCATCCTCGCATCCCATGTTGCCTTGAAGTCTCTATGCTTCCCTCAATGATGGGCTCCTTACGGACAGGCGGCTACAACTCATTCGTATTCGAGTCCCCAGAATGCCTAGCAAGGTGCCTGCCTAAAACAGATGCTTTGCAGTCAGTCAATAAAGATGATCTTTTCTACACACTGATGTATGGACTACAACTCAGAATTCCATTGAAACACGCTGAGTCAGGGGGAAAAAACGTTTCGGGCTCATATTTAAAAAGTGAAAAATTAACAGCTGCGTCATATATTTTGGTCAAGTGCTTTGGATTTGTGGAAGGGACTTCTTTCTATAAATATGATTATTAGTCGCCCTGATTATAACAATACCCCGGGGGATGGCACAGAGCTCTGCCTCCCTTGCAGGGTGGGCTGGGGAAGGCCGGGTATTCCCTCTGCTGACTTGCTTCACTAGTTGACTAACAGACCTTATTCCCTGGCCGAGCCCACAATATCCGACCAATGCCAGCTTCCCAACATGGAGGGGAAGCAAAAGCAAGCACGAGGGGATCCTGGGGGAAAAGCAGCCTGGGTCTGCTGCTGCTTTGACAGTTGAGGCTCCAAGAGGGGCTGGCAAACAATGGGAAATGAAACATTTGAGTGGCTGCAAAAAATTCCGTGGGAAATCCCCCCCGGTGGTATTTATGTGCCACGGCTGTGACAAGGGAAGCTCGGGGCTTTCAATTTCAAGGGTTCTTGAGCAGACCACAAGGGTGTTCTGAGGTGGCATTCCCCAGGAACAGCTCTCCTGAGCCACAAAGGGCCGGTCTGTCTGTCCAGGGAATATTTGGCCACGTGCACAAAGTTGGCTGTGAACTGCAATGGACTGTCAGGAGCGCACCCACAGCAGCAGAGCTCAGTCCTCTGACCCTTCCGCGCTAAGACAAATTCATCGCAACGGTTCCCCGAGATTTTCCTTAGCCTCAAGAGCCTGGGGGCTTATGTGACTAGGGGTTTCCCTCAGGCTCAGCCCTGCTTCCAGAACTTCGGGAATCTTAGCCCTCTGCCGACCACTCCCATCTAACTGAAAAATCCAAAATCTGGGCCTCATGCATTCCCCATGGCATTTTCTGGTTAATTTGTGGCCTTCTCCTGTTTTCTCCATTCCTATTTGTAATGGACATTTATTTGTCTCTTGCTCCCCCAGCCTCCTTGAGAGAATAAAGTGGACTTGCTTTGCTTTTCTTAGAACTAAGACATATTCAAGACTGCCCACTATTGCTCATGTCCTGCTGTGTGATATATGTGTTTATAGATCCGCTTAAAGGTGAGGTTTAGAGCTTTTTAGAGACACTTAGTAGATGAGAACACTAAAACTTACCGGGATAAATAAGTTGCCTGTGTCTATTGGTCAGGAGGTTTCAGTTGCAAAGTGACAAGCTCCTATCTTAAATGGACTTCAGCCAGATCAAAAATATATTGGATTATTTAACTGAGAAGCAAGAGCTGGATTAGCTTCAGGCACGGCTGGATCTAGGCCCTCAATTAAGTCTTTAGGAATTTGCCTCTCTTCATCTCTTTGGCTCTGCTCTTCCCTGTGTGGGTTTCATTTTTAGATTGGCTCTCTCCACCTGTTTTACATCTTCCTGGAGTCAAATCCCAGCTTTCTCCTGGTTGCTCCTGTAAAAGTCCCAGGGTTATGTCTAGGGGGGCGGGGGTCTGACAGGTTCGGTTCAGCTGCCCATTGCTAAACCAATGACTATGGCAAGGGGTACAGAATAATCTGATTGCCCAGGCCCCAGTCATGTGCTCACTGCCAAAGCATAGCCAAACCACAAGCAAGGAGTAAGAGTGGGTCCCCCAAGAATACTGAGGTGCTCTTACCAGAAGGAGGAATGAATGCTGGGTGGGCAGAAAGACCTGATGTCCTGTACTCCCATGTCACACTGGCAGTAAGGGGCAGGCAGACCTGCATGCAGATCTGCCCTCTACCTTCTCCATGCTGCTGGAGACCACCTCGGGGACCCCCTAATGCTCTAGCCTAATCTTGTCACACGAATTCCTTCTAGTCGGCAGGTTTCAGAATGTGCTAGGGGAGGGAGGAAGACAGCAGAGGAGAGCAAGGAGAATGGGTGCCAGAACTCAGAGGCTGTGCCTATAGGACCCCTCCCTTGGCCTCTCTTTCAACAATGCAGCAATTCTTGTGTTTGTTGGTACATTCAGTTCCCTTGGACGCTTTCATTTAAAGAAATAGCTCCTCGTACTTTTAAAGGCTTGAAATCAGTGATTTTTCTGCAACCCTTGCCCTCTCACTCATTCATAAATGAGGAACAATAGCTCAGAAAGAGGCAGGAGCTTGACCAAGACCACGCAGCAGCGCAGTGCACAGTGAATCTGAGAAATCACACCTCTGGATGCCCACCTCCTGCCCTTTCCAGGTGCACGCAGCCCTGCAGGTGGGTTAGAGATCCAGGAGCGGAGACCACCACACGCACCCCTGCCGTACAGGACTGATTTATTAGCCAAGGATGCAGATCTTAACACTAACAGAGCAGTTTCCCAGAGCGGAGCAAAAAGAGTGAAGCTTTTTGCAGCTTTTTTTCTAGTCTCTGGGTGCGGGCAGCCGCTGGGGACACTTTGTAGGTAGGATCCTGCCAGAAGGGAGAACCACAGCCAGATTCCTGCTACTCCCTCCTCATTCTGGGAGCTTACCTCACCGTTCCAGAAGAACCTACATGAGTAAGCCATGTGCTTCTGGTTAGGATGTTTACAAACAACTAACTGTTCTGCTCTGTGCTCTCATGTCTGCAGAGCTGGTCTCTGCACACTGGCCCGGCCATGTATTTCAAACACACCTTTCTGCAGTGCTGGCCACTGCTAATCATCACAACTAAGCTTTCAGAGCGTGTATGTTGTTCCCAGAACTGTGTGCTAAGTGCTTGCCAGGTATCATTTCATTAAATCCTCTCATAACCCTGTGACAGTAGGTACTATGATCACCCTCATTTTACAGGTGAGGAGACAGAGGTACAGAGAGATGAATTAGTTTCTTGAAGATCCTCAGCTGGCTTCAAACTCAGGCAATCAGAGTCAAGTGCATGAGCTCTTATATTGCTATACTAGGCGCGTGATCACTGCTTTGGACAAGGAAGATGTACATTGTCACTGCACCCACACAGAGACGGACAGACAGACAGAAAGTTCTCTGCTTTCTTCATTTGGGCCCTTCCTTCCACCACCCATGTGCCTCCAGCCGGGTCTGAGGAGCACTGTGTTTTTCCTTTTCTCCCACACTGCCAGGTGTCTTCAGCAAACACACCCAGGGGATTCCAGGAAGACAACTATGACATCATGGAGTGGGCACGGCGCATCAGGTGCGAGCAGAACATGGGTAAGTCAGGTACGGAAAGGCACGCGGTCTCATTACTTAGACTACCTTGCAGCAGCTTATTGAATTAGTGTGATTCGTAACATCTTCAACTTGGATCTCCTCCAGGCCAGCCAGCTGGTGCATTCAGTACTACTCAGCTCGCCTTAACTCAATTAACTAAGCCGGGCTGAGCCGGGCTGAGCTGAACTCAACAAGTATTTCTTAAGCACTGAGCTGGCTGCAGGCGAAAAAAAAACAAAGGAGGGTAAGATGCAGACTCTGCCAGACTCGGCCCTTAAGGAGATGCCTTGCGCTCTTAATGGCATAATACAGCGCCATCATTTCCAAGTACCGCCTGCATGATTCTCCCCACATCTGCACACCCCCTGTGCTATGATGTACTTCACAGTCTTCTTTAAGTAAATTAATTTTTTTAAGTAAACTAATTTCCTTCTCTAAATTTAATTTTTTAATTATTCACATAAAAATGACAGAACATAAAAGAAACCACTTCGAGGGGAACAATTCAGGGGTATTTAGTACCTCTGCAGTGTTGTAAAAGCCACTACCCCTATCTGGTCCCCAAACACTTTCATCCCCCCCAAAATAAAACCCCACACCCACGAAGCAGGTGGTCCCCATTCCCAGTTCCCCCAGTCCCTGACAAGCACTAATCTACTCTCTGTCTTTACGGGTCTGCCTCTTCTGGACATTTCCCATAAATGGAATTATACAGTGTGTGGCCTTTTGAGATTGGTTCCTTTCACTCAGCATGGTATTTCCTAGGTTCATCCATGTTGGAGCGCGTATCAATACTTTGTTGCTTTTTATGGATGAGTAATAGTCCATTGTATGGATAGTCCACGTTTTGTTTCTCCATTCATCTGTTCGATGGGCATTTGAGCTGTTTCTATGTTTTGGCTATTGTGAATGGCGCTGATAAATAAGTGTATTTTATTTATTTATTCTTTTGAGATGTGAGTGACATAACAGGTGGAAATCTGGAAAGTTGCACAAATTTGGGTGTTAATCCTCAGGCAGGGGCCACGCTCATCTCTGCAGCGTTCCAGTTTTCATATATGTCCTGCCAAAGTGAGGACTTAGTAAGTTAATTTTAAAAGGAAATGACTGTAAGTAGGAAACCTCTATTTCTCTACTAGACAGCCAAGTAGATACATACATATTAGGAGTACAAATTTCACCTGCTGAGTACCAAGGATCATCCTGTGCACTATCAGATACAGCCATGATGAATCTGAGCCGGGACTGGATGGGGTCAGGTCCTCGAACTTGAAACCTGGCTTTGCCATCCGTGTGATTCTGGGTAAAGGCTCCTGTCTTCCCCCCAGTCTCTGTTTCTTCCTCGGTAAAATGGTAATACTGACGAATGCTTTCTCCTGAGGTTGTCACGAGAATGAAGATCACGGCACACAGTAAGCGCTCAGTCTGTGCAAGCTATAGGTAGGAACGCGGTCCTAAACACAGTGGCAGCAACAGTACTGGTATCTAACAGAGCAAGCGTTTGCTACATGCCAGGAGCCAGGCCTGCATTACGTCAGGTAGTGCCTTTGACATTCTACGAGGCAAATATTATTACCCCCCTGTCTTGTTGGTCAGAAAATAGGCAGAGAGAGGTGGTGCTGGTAGTTGAAGGTCACACAGCTAAAGCCTTTCTGGGAAAATTAGAGGACAATATGAGAAGTGACCAGGAGCCCACTGGAATGTCAAGGCTGTCCCTGGGCAGAGGGGACCTGGCAAGTGGCAGCAAACGTGGCCTGGGGGCTCCCTCCCTGCATTCCTCCTTGCTGCTGTCTCTTCGTGGAGCAGCTCCTTCTCAGGTCTGCCAAGACAAGGCTCCCCGACTTCATATCTTTTCTAGGTGACTCGCCTCTCTCGGGTAAGGGCTTTTCTGCCCTCCCTCTACCCTGTCATCCCCCAGTGTGCCCCAAACCGCCCCTTTCTCCGCAATCTCTCTCCCTTTCCAGGCTGCGTCTGAGCCCTCGACGTTGGCACGCTGCCTGCTACTAACTGCCCACCGCTGGTTATAAGAATTAGCGCCTCGCAAATTCACGTGCGCCCTTTATACCTTCATCGACAGGGATGTGCATGATTTACAGCTTCGGCCCATGTGGGGAATCCCGCCCCATGCGACCGTGACACTAGCATCAGGGTCGACCCACACTGGTGGCTGAACAAATGTGTCCTCGCCCAGATCTGGAGCCCGGAAGCCTGAAATGAAGGTGTCAGCAGGGCTACTCTCCCTCCCTCTGGGGGAGGACCCTTCCTTGCCTCTTCCAGCTCTGGTGACGCCAAGTGTTCCTTGGCTTGGCGCTACTTCGCTCCAGTCTCTGCCTGTGTTCACATGGCCTCTCCCTGTGTGTCCCTGTGTGTCCTTTTCCATCTAAGAAAGCTTTGTCATTGGATTCAGGGCCCACCCTAATCCAGCATGATTACCTTAATCCTTACCTTACTTACCCCTGCAAAGACCCTACTTCCTAATAAAGTCATATGCCGAGACTCCAAGTAGACATGGATTTGGGAGAAACTCTATTCGACCCACTACAGAAATCTCTAAATAGATGTGCCTGATGGTCTCTGTGGCGGGCTTATTGAGCCCAGTGGGTACAAACATGAAAGGGTTTAATTTTCCTCCAAAGGCAGAAACCAGCCACATTCTTACAAATCTCCCTTTCCCTGCCCTTAGTAGCATCATGGCAGAGCCTACAGCTTTCTGGCAAGTTTCCAGTACTCATCAGGCCAGTCCAGGTCAGACCAGTTTAAAACATTCCACAACCCTCCAGCTCAGCTTTGCCCTGGGGCCTGAGAAATCTGGCGTGGACATGGCCTCTCCCTGGTACCTTCCTAAGGCTTCCTTATGCTTCTGGTTCCTAAAGTGCACCAAAGAAGATGATTCCATGGACAACCAAATTTGGCCAGGGTGCATTAAACCAAGTTACCCAGATGTGTTTACTTTCATCTCAGTGGATGTGTGAATGCACATCCAAAAGCTGGTGGTCTCCAAATCCTGTTCAGTCCAGGAAATGATTTTTCTCCAGAACATCCTTCCACCCTGGTGTTCCCCAGAGCACACTCTGGGAAATACTAGATTATATTATATAAAATAATGTAAGATACAAAACCTATCCACAACTGTTGTGCATGCATAGCCATAGAAGATGAGTTTTGAGTAAATACACCAAGTCAGGAACAATTTTGTGATTTATCCAGAAAACTGGCTGCCAGATCACTGTGGACAAGACCCAACTTGGCCAGAAGATGCAATCCCTCGGCAGACCCACACGGACAACTCAGCTGGCCAAATTTTATTCTCAGAAAGGATCAGAGATGAAAATGCTCTGATTTCCCTAAAGCCCTGTTTCAGCAGCCAGGAGGGTGTAACTCTCATACTGAAAAGCAAGTGGTTTCAAGAAAAATTTCCATTAGAGTGTAGTCCTATAATGTATGCAATTATGTTATGTAAATTCAACTACAGGCACTCAGCAGAATAGTAAAAATAACAATAATAACATAATAATGAGAGAAAAGACAGGATAAATGAACATAAGCACCAGGCAGCTTTTACCTGCCATTCTTTTCCCAGCTTGGAACTGGGGCCCGTTCGGTAAGCCTCGGCTCCTGAGTGCCTCTTGGCCCCCAGCATGAGTCCAGTGCTTAAATATCTACTGTTTTCATGTAATATAGCCTCTAAAAGCCGACCAGCGTTTTCATCTGGCGCTCAATGGAACAAACGACAACCTTCCCCAACACTGTCCACAACCTCACTCTGCTGGACTGATGGAAAAAACATGGCTGCATCCAATTTAATGTCCCTCCAAGGGTCTTCACAGGTCATTTCTGACCAAAGGAATGTGTGTTCCTCCCGAGAGTTGCACTAACTATAGAGCTGCCCTAACACATCAGAGATGACCCCCCCGCCATAGTCTCAAAACTGAATAGAATCTGGTTTTGCCCATAGTGTCAAGGCAAATATTCTCTGAAAGCGAGGACTAACCCTACAACTGGGTTCACTAGGGGCCACCATCAACCATGCTACACACCACTTCCCATTCCCTTGACACCCACTCCCCTGCCAAAAAAAAAGCCCTAAAGAAAACATTTTTTTAAAGATTTTATTTATTAGAGAGAGAGAAAGAGAGAAAGCACAAGTAGGGTGGAGGGGCAGAGGGAGAAGCAGACATCCCCCTGAGCAGAGAGCATAATTCGGGGCTCGATCACAAGGACCCTGTGATCATGACCTGAGTCCAAGGCAGATGCTTAACCAACTAAGCCACCCAGGGCCCCAGAAAACATTTTTTTTTTTAAGAAAATATTTTTTAATCCAATTGAGCTGTCTGAATGAGGTAGCTTTTTAATCCTCAGTAGATAATAAAGATCAGTTTATCCCCTTAGCCAACAGCCCACCAAAGTTTGGGGCTGGGGGTTCAGAGATCCAGAAGGCTCAGCAGCCTAGGGAACACAGAACCAGTTCTTGCTCTCTCTCAGCTTTGTCTCCCCCCTGCAGACAAACCCCCACTGCTCACAGAACAATGTCCAAACTCAAGGATCTTTGTCTGCTGGACCAGGACAAGCTGAGCCCCCCAGGGCAGGGTGTGGTTCTCACTCCTCTGCAGGTCTGCCCAGCACTGAGCACAGATGGTGGCACATAAGCCAAATGGAGCTCAATGAATGAACGGCAACTGGGTGGAAATGAAACCCGTATAAAACACAGGTACCATATGTGCAAGTCTCAGCACAGTCTCGTGCCAAAATTAGAAAAAAAAAAATTTAACTGGAGAGCAATTTAAATCTTTGCCAAATTTCTCAAGGAACACCAAAAAAAAAAAAAAGTTCTGTTTATAATGTAAAACAAAACTTATGAACTTATATCTCAGCCTCTATGGCAGCTGGCCCCCAAATCTCTCTCAAATTCCCCCAAATTTTCCTAACTTTTCTCATTCCCTTCCCATGTCCCTTTCCAAATACAGCTTCTACCCTATCCTAGAAGTACAAGGTAGCTGGTTAAAAGCGAAAGCTCTGGGGCTCTTCTTGCTGGGTTCAAATTTTTGTCACCTTCTAACTGGAGCAGGAACCTGGCACGTGGTAAGTGCTCAATAAAGGCAACTTCTTACTTAAATCCTATTGGCTTCTCCAATATATTTTTTAAATTTGTCCCCCTTCCCCATTAATGCAAGAAGAAATGTCTACTAGTGTTCCAGGGCTGCCAAAACAAATTGCCACAAACTCGGTGACTTAAAACAACAGGGATTTATTCTCTCGCATCTCTGGAGGCCAGAAGTCCGAAGTCAAGGTGTTGGTAGGGCTGTGCTCCCCCCAGAGCGCTAGGGGAGACTTTGTCCTTTGCCTCTTCCAGCTCCTGGTGGCGGTTAGTATCCCTGGATTTGTGGGTGCATCCTTCCAACCTGTCTCTGTCTTCACATGGCCTTCCCCTGTGTGTATCTCCTCTGTGTGTCTCATGGGAGCTTTTGTCTTGGATTTAGGGCCCACCCAGATATTCCAAGATGTTCTCATTTCAAGACCCTGAACTTAATTACATCTGCAAAGACACTTCTCCTAAGTAGCGTCATATTCACAGGTTCCAAGGGATCAGGATGTGAATGTATCCTTTTTGGGTGGCCACCATTCAACCCACTATGAAATGACACTGGGTTCTTCCTCTTGTGGGCAGTGGGCGGGGAGAGGGTTGGATGCTCCTGTAATTTAATTTTCCTTGTCATGCTGAATAAATCAAGTCGGCAGCCAGCAGCAAGTACTCGGGAACCCGGAAGGAAAGAGAAGCAGGTGCCAGAAAGTCACTGCTGACTTCTCTTTCTCACTGATGCTCGTCAACTCTTTCAATGATGCAAGTTTGCAGCCATAGAATACCTAACTGCAAGAGCTCCTGCACCCTAGGGGTGGGAGGGATGGGGTGCATGAAGCAGTGAGTTTCAGCTACAGGCTGGAACCCTCAGGCAGACACATCTTGGGACAGAGCATCTTGACCTTCCCATAGAGGGTGGTCAGCTGCATGCATCCCTGGCTGGGGGTGGTTCAGGTTAGTTATTTATTGATATCCTGTGTTAAGATTCCAGCTTTGGCTGCACTGAAGGGATCCGGGAGGCAGTGACTTCACTCGACTCAAATTGCAATCAGCCAGCCTCTTGGCTCATGTGTTTATCTACCCAGAACTATTTTTGGTGTGTGTTCATAGACAGCACACACCAAAGTATTTGGTATTTGAGATGCAAGCGTGAAGGATGATTAAAGTTAGCTGCTAATGAGCATGCCTAGAATAGATATACTGTGTGTGTGTGTGTGTGTGTGTGTGTGTGCGCTTGTGCACGCCATGTGTGTGCTCTGTTGAGTGTCTGCAAAGCAGATGTCTACAAATCTGCCCTCAGGTGACCTCGCCAATGTCCTGGATTAGCTAAGATGTCCATGGATGGCAAATGGAAGTAGATAAACACTGGCCTGTCTCAAAATACGGCCATACTAAACATCCCAACTCCCCTGTCTATGTTCTACGTATCATCCAAAGCCTCGCCCATCCCACCTCATCAAGGAGGCTTGCTTGACCATCCTCTGAACTCCTAGAGCAGAAGCAGCAAATAGGCTTCATCTTCAGTACCAACTTGAATCAAACTGGCAGGGATTACCTGGAGCACCATGGTGAGGAGGATACTGAGAACTGATTTGAGGCTGTGTTGTTTCCTGGGGCCACTGTAGCAAAGTCCCACCATCTGGGTGGCTTGAAGCAACAGAAATTTATCCTCTCATAGTCTGGAGGCTAGATGCCTGAAATTAAGTTGTAGGCAGGACCATGCTTCCTCCAAAGCCTCTAGGAGGGGACCCTCCTCGCCTCTTCTGGCTTCTGGTGGCCCCCAGCATCTCCTGGCTTGTGGCTGCTCGCTGCAGTTTCTGCCCCTGTCTCCTGGTGGCTCTCTTCCCTCTGTGTCTGGGTCTCTGAACAGCATTCTCCTCTGGGTGTGTATGTGTGTGTGTGTGTGTGTCTGTGTCCAAATCTCCCTCTGCTTATAAGGACACCAGTCATAGGATTAGGGCCCACCGTAATGACTTCATCTTCACTTGATTACATCTACAAAGACTACCTTCATGGTGCCTGGGGTTAGGACTTCAGCATATTTTGAGGGGGGGATACAATTCAATCCATAGCAGATACCATGAGCAATTAGGAACGTTTTTCATGAGGGAAGGGAAATGGCCACCAATTTCCCAAATGTGCCCTAGAGCACTTAACTTCTGGTATCATTTAGTTAGAAATAAGCACAGGCTGCTATGACTACTGTTAACTATCTACCCATCCATCCATCCATCCATCCATCCATCCATCCATCCATCCATCTAATCTTTCTACCTATCCTTTATCATCTATCTCTCCATGATCTATCATCTATATCTACCTATTTGCCTTCTTAAGTAGATCAAACTTCCCTTCAGAGCACAGATTATAGCTGTCTTAGAACGTTCAGACTGTTAAAACAAAAGATCACAGACTGGGTAGCTTAAAAACAACAGAAATTTGTTTCTCACAGTCCTGGAGGAAAGAAGTCCAAGATCGAGGTGTCAGCATGGTTGGACGAGGGCCCTCTCCTTGTTCACACATGGTACCTTCTCGCTGTGTCCTTATGTGGTGGAAGGAATGAGGGAGCTCTCTGGGGCCTCTTTTATAAGAGCACTAATCCCATTTATGGGGGCTCCAGCTTAGTGACCTAATCACCTCCCAAAGGCCCCGCCTCCTAAAACCATCACCTTGGGCATCAGGATTTCAACATATGAATTCGGGGGTGAGGGAGTGGGGGGACATAAACATTCAGACCAGAACACTAGCTTAAAGCCTTTATATATTCCCACTGTCTAACCCAGGATCTAGATGGAGGAGGCACTTAATAAATACTCGTTCAGTAATTAACCTTCATTGTTTAGACTCTGAAATTAGGTTGGAAGAAAGGTCTCTCTGAAGTGTAATCCCCTAAGGGCTGCTGGATGCCCACTGAAGAGCCGTGGGCCTGGGCTTGCTGGTCTACCCTCCGTCTTCCCAGCCCCTCCCCATGTTCCGGACATCTCATCTACCAAATCCTACATGTGTACCGGGGTGTCCCCCTCTAATAGGACAGCCCTGTAATTGTTCAGTGAGATGATAGCGCCAGCCTCATCCATCAAACCCTCCTCTAATGGTTTGGTTTTCCTAATGGAATGCAGTGTCCTAAAGAAGAAGAGAAGCATCATAATGTGAGGTTTTATGTAGGCTGGTTTCTAGCTGTGAGCTATGGAGCTGAAATGATAGTTAAATCGATGGAGAGGCACTAAGCTATCACCTCTGAATCTGGGCATCCGTAAAACCCGATTATTGACAGCCCTGAGTGGATGTGCTGCAGGCCAGCTCCTCTAGTCCTGATTGGGGCTCCCTCTCTTTCTCTGTGGACAGGAGCAGTCCGAGAGAAATGGAAATATAATGGCCAGCTGATTGTTTTCACAGTCTGCATGACAGAGCGCCCCCCTAACAAGACTCTAGGTCAAGTGTTCTTCTCCACTCTGTGGATCTAGTGGGGAGAAATTAGCTCTCAGTGGTATTCCCAATTACGGAGAAAAGCCCTGGTCTGGCTGTAATGTGTCTGGCAGTGGACCAAGAGGCAAGAAGCCTGTCTTCTCCCCCAGCCTTGTGGCGTGACCTTGGGAGGTGACTTTGCCTCTCAGCTTCTGTATCGCCTCATCTGTAGTGATCTACATTTTTTATTACTTCATAGTTATGCTCTAGGATAAATGAGACAAGGCTCTACAACTTTTAGTCCCCCAGAAAGACTGGAACCAGGTAAATGCAAAGGAGAGGCTTTTCTTTTGTTTTTACTACATGCATTGCTAACTTGTGGGATTTTTTCTTAAAAACAGCAAAAATGGATGGATTTATACAATTGTTTTGTTTTGTTTTCCTGAGGAGCCTTGAGGCATTTCAGGGCTACTGTATTCTTGCTTCCTTCTTTATGGAGTGTGCCCATTTCTTAGTCAGCAAACTGAGCGAAGGCTCGAAGTGAGCCACATTGATGGGCTGGAACTAATTCCTCCTCCTGATCTAGTGTGGTGTTTTACCGCCACTGCACAGGTCCCCCGGGGACACTCAGGAGATATTGGCTCTGACACAATTATTAAGCCCCATCTCTGCATTCTCCAGCCCTCCCTCCACAGCAGCTCTGCTGACTTTCTTTTACATCTTTACAAGCACCAAGTACTTTCCAACCTCAGACTAGGCACACCTGTTCTCCCCTGTGTGGGAGGCTCTTCCTGCACATGTTTCCTGCGGCCAATCCCCACCGATCCCTCAGGCCTCGGCTAGTAATGTCACCTTGGCAGTGAAGCCTTCCATGGCGCCCAGGCTTTGTCAAGTACCCCCATTCTATGTTCTCGCAGGCACTGTGTTTTTCCTTTACAGAGCTGATCACACATGTAACTAAATGTTAGTTCAGTGTCTGCCTTCCCCACTAATGACAAGTTCCAAGAGGACAAAGACCTATTTGTCTTGTTCATTACTGTGATTCCAGCACCAAGAAGGCACCCAGTAAAAATCTGTAGAATGAGTGGATGGATGGACGATGGATAATGATGGATGAATGGACTGAGGGATGGATGAAGGAGAAAGGGCTAAATGGATGTAGAGTGTGTGGGTGTATAGATAATGGATGGATGGATGATGGATAGTTGGAAAGACAGAAGGATGAATGATGGATGAATGGATAGATAATGGATGGATGGATGGATGTAGTATGTATGTATATGAGAGTGATCCAAATTATCAGTATTCATCATCAAGAGAAAATTCTCAGTTCCAAATGTTCAGAGAAGTTCACAGATGCAGACCTAAAACACATGTCAACGGGGCCATGTCTCTCTGAGACTCTGGGTAGACCCTTCTTTGCCTCATCCTAGCTTGATGGTGGCCATCAACCCTTGGTTTCCTTGGCTCACAGCTGCACCACTCCAATCCCCGCCTCCACTGCCCCATGGTGTTCTCCCTGTGTGTCTCTGTCTTCACATCACTTTCCCTCTTATTAGAAAGACACTAGTTATATTGGATGAAGGGTCCACCTACTCCAGGATGACCTCATCCTACCTAATTATACCTGCAAGACTCTTGTTTCCAAACAAGTTCACATTCTGAAGTACTGTGAGTTGGGACTTCAATGTATCTTTTTGGGGGATTCAACTCAACCTGTAACAATCCATTAAACAGCCACGCCTCACCCAGATGTGTATCCCGAGACACTCCTGCATAGGATGATAAGGAGACCATGCGTGAGGACATCGGTGGCGATGAGGTTTGTCACAGCAAGAAGCCAGAGGCGACCTGCCTGTCCATGACTGTGGAAATGGATAAACCAAACGTGATACATGCAGTTGATGGACAAACACACAGGAGGCAGAAATCATACACTGGATTTGCATATATCACCATGGATAGATCTTAAAAACAGTGTGTGAAATGAAAAAAAGTAGAAACTACACTAAGATTTATGACACAATACCACTGACATAAATCTGAAATATTTACCCAGAGAACAACATTATGTATGTTTCATAAGCATTGGAAAGTGGGTTAGAAGGATTTATTTTGAAGACACTGGAGTTGTTGCCTGTGGGAGGCAGTGGGAAGTGGTGACAGTGGATGAAGGCAAAAACGAATACGGGAAGGCACGGGGGGCCCTTGAAGAGAAGCTGAACGTGTGGCATAAACTGGCAGCGTGATCCCACGAATGCGTGCGTCAGGTCCAATCTTTACAAAGAAGAGAGAAATCCTGGAAGGGATTTGTAAGTGACAATTGTGCTGAGGGCTCCGAGGGGGCTGGGGTCCTGCAAGCATGCACAGCAGGGACACTCAATCTACTCTGGAACATCAGCAAAGTCTTGGCAGAGAAAAAGACGCTTCCACTAAGTCCTGGACAGGACCTGGAGTTGTGCCGGGCAAGAGCAGGACAGAAAGTTCCAGAAGGAAGGAGAGTGTGTGTACAAGTCCCAAGGAAAGCCCAGTCGGCCTGGATGTGTCAGCCTGGGGCCAGCAGCACAGTCCCTATGCCATCACTCTGCCCTCCCTGCCACCCCTAAGGAAGGAGAGGAGACCGTGCTGGCCCGTGTGTGTGTGTGTGTGTGTGTGTGTGTGTGTGTGTGTGTGTGTCTCACTCAGACACCTGCTGGGACCAGGTGGCAGAGAGGAGTAAATGACCCAGGCAGGCACATAACATATCAAACACTTCCACCAAGAATTACGGATCTTCCTATATTTCAAAAACCCAGGACTTTGCCAGTCTCTCTCTCTTCCTCTCTTTTGATGCAGGCAGGGCACGGTCTCTTCTTTAAGAAAAACAGCAGTGAAGCCAATGAGAAGTGGCAGCTGACTTCAAGCTGGGGAAACGACAGGAAGGGATGGGGCCTGGGGAGGACCCAGAAGGGGCGGCCCAGCCACATGGGTAGCTGCCACTTAGCTTTAGACAACACCTGCTCCCGCCCAACTGCGGTCCCAGTGCTGACAGATCTTCCCTTTCTAAGAGAAGCCGTTAATCTGAAATCTTTTCGTTTTACCTGTTACGATCTAATTTAACTAGAAGGAGGGACCAAGTCACACCCACCAGGATGGCTATGGTAAAATGCATGAAACAGAAAGTAACCAGCGCTGGCGAGGCTGTGGAGGAACAGGAAACGCTGTGCATTGCTGGTGGGACTGTAAAATGGCTCAGCATATGTTGGGAAAGGCGGAAGCTTCCTCGAAAAGACACGGAATCGCCATATAACTCAGCAATTCCACCCCTAGATCTGTGCCCCCAAGAGCTGAGAGTAGGGGCTCAAAAAGAACACGGCCACACGCAAGGTCACGGCAGCACTATTCACAAAGTCGAAAGACGGAAACAAATGCAAATGGCCAGCAACTGATAAATGGATAAGCCAAATGTGGTCTATCCACACAAGGGAGTATTAGTCAGCCGTAGCAAGGAACGATGTACTGACACCTGCTACAATGCGGATGAACCTCGAAAACATTATGCTAAGTGAAAGAAACTGGGTCACATGCTGTGATTTCGTTTATAAGACATGTCCATAGTAGACCAATCCAGAGACAGAAAGCAGATTAGTGGTTATGAGGGGCTGGGGGGCGGGGAAGAGAGCTGGGATGAGTGAATAACGGGTCCAGGGCTTCCTTCTGGGGTGATGAGAATGTTCTGGAACTCGACAGAGGTGGCAGTTGCACAAGACCGTGAATGTACTAAATGCCAATGAACTGTCCACTTTAAAATGGTTAAGTTTATATTATGTGAATTGTACTTCAGTTAAACAAACAAAAAACAAAAAACAAAACCAAACTGGGAAAATTAACTCAAATATTCAAGAAAAAAACAAAAGTGGGCCAAATGAAACACGCCCACAGGCTGACCCTGAGGCCTGGGGTGCCTGAGTCTAAGTCCGGGGCGGGGCTTACTGTCAGCATGAGCCCCCACGGACAACCTCACACAGAGGTACGGGTTAGGATCCCTGTTTTACTGGAAGGACACCGAGTCTCCAAGAGGTAAAATGATGGATCAGGGTCAAGTGCAGGAGCTGAGGCCAGCAGCCAGAGTGTGGTGTTCAAGCATCTGATCCCGTGCTCCATGTGGTTGGGGCCAAGGGCTGTGAGAAGCAAAGGGGATGACAGCTAGGAAGCAGGTGGTGGTAGGAGGTCTCGTCTGAGCTGGAAGGTCAGACAATAACCGTGTGTCAAGATTCCTTGGGACCTATCACCTCCTCTCTCGCAGGGACCTGAGTCCAAGTCCTCACTGTAAATTTAAGATGATTCAGCAAAGCCATGTGGAGCATTTACTATGCACAAGATTTGTGCTATGTGTGGAAATAATAAAGACGACAAGCGAAGCATGTTCCATCCAGGACCTTCTCCGGTGCTCACAGTGACTCCATGAGGCGGAAGCAGAGCTAGTGTATCCTCCATGCATTTAAGTTACACAAACTCAACAATACGCAGTTGGCCAAAAAGAAAGGGAAGAAATGCATTCATTGAAAGGGTGTGGACAATGCCACCTGTCACATCTCTAGGGGACTTGCCACCCAGGAAGCACAGAAATGGGACATAGGGATCTGTGTTCTGGCCGTCTCCAAGCCGGGGAGCCTCTCCTAGAATGAGTAGCTTTCTCGGCACCATGCGTGACTCCAGAGTGGGGTTTCTCAGCCTCAGTGCTGTTGACAGTCTGGCGGGATTGTCACTCATCATGGGGGGCTGCGCAGTGAAAGATGTTGGAGGCCTCTAGAGGGCTGAGAAGCATTGCTCTAGGTTTAACACGCATATTTTTTTATATAATAGGGTTCCAAGGCCCAAGAGTCTCGCCTCACCTGGTGTTCAACTGCAGGAGTGGGATCAGTGCAGCGAGGGGAAAAAGTGTGCCATCACAACTTTTGGAGACTGATGGTGATGCCATTCCTTTGGGGAAAGGAAGTATAAGGGATTTTTATGCATTTTCATGCCTTGGCTTTAGGATCGAGTACCCATATATGCTGGGACTCCAAGGTGGTATTACTACGCCATTGCACAGATGAAGAAACAGGATTACAGGGAATCTGTTACTTGCTCAAGGCCTCAGAGCTAAGAAGCAACAGAGATTTGAGTCCAATTTGTTTTACTTTAAATCTCCCCCCCCCCCACTTTTTTTTCCATCTCACTATTTTGCTTCCCTGTCTGCAAAAGGGGCCCGAAGGAAATCAGTGTGCCAGAATAGAGACTCTTCACAGACTCTCACTACTGGAGGTGGCGCTGAGCAGTCATCTGCCTGCCTCCTGGTTCTGGATTAGGCCACAGGTAAATTCAGATCCAAAAAGATACTTATTGACCTATCAGTGATTTGGGACTTGTCTGGTTGCAAGAGATAGAAACCTAACTCAGACAAGCTTAAACCAAAAAGGGAATGCATCGGCTCATGCAACGGGGAAGTTCAAGGGGTGACAGCTTCAGGCATGGTTGGATCAAAGGGCTCAAATGGTCAGGACGATCACTCCATATTTGTTTTCCTCTTTGTTGGCTTCATTCTCAGGCAGATCCCTCCCTCCTGTATATCAAGAGAGCCACCCGCAACATCATGTCTAAAACTTGACCACTTAGATCCCAGCAGAAAAATTTTCTCCACTCTAATAGTTTCCTCGACATCCCTGAACTTGACTCTGGCTGTCCCAGCGTGGTTGGGTCCCTTGCCCATCCAGGAACTAATCACTGTGGCCAGAGACGTGTGGGACTCTCCTGTCTGCCTGAGCTACCTATGCATCTGAAGAGTTTGAGGGTAAAGCGATCCCCAAATCTTATTGAAGAAGATCAGGCGAGAGGGAGAGAGGGATGGGAACAGGCCTGCCGGGTGAAACAGTGACTCTCTGCCCTCGTGGCGGGTTCAGTACACAATGTCCTTTGATCCTCATGACCTTATGGCATTATTGCAGAGGCTCAGAGAGGCTCAGCGGCGTGGCCAGCACCTCACTTCCAGGTACATTAACAGCCCATCGTGCCCGGAGGCATCCCGGCCTTAGGGGGTGGAGCTAGGACTTGAACCCAGACCTGGGTGACCCCGAAGTCTACCGCTGGCCCGCCCTTCCCCCAGAAAGCCCTGTTCCCTGGTGAGCTGCAGGAAACCTCCTCAGCTCTTTGTTCCGGTCTCTTAACTCGCAAAGCCAGTCAGCGAGTTCTTTATTTCCACAAATGGTGCTATTAAACAAATGGCTCTGGGAACTAGAGGCTGGCCCCCGAGCAGCCACGCATCCCTCAGGCCCGCTGCGCTCTGGCTTCCAGAGGAACACATCAGAGGTTCCGGGAGCCGAGGCCCCGTGGACACTTGCCCGTGTGCCATTTTGTTTCAAGATGGCAGAAAAGCAGCTCACGGCCGGCGCTCGAGCTCCTTGGGTGCAGTGTCTCCTCGAGCGCCCCAGGCGGCTGGGCCAGTGACCTCCGAGAACAGTCCCGGGCACAGGCTGAGGTGGCCGACCTCCCCAGGCCCAAAAGCCGAGCAGCCAGGGTTGACGCGGGGGCCTCTTTCTGTTGGGTCAGTACGCAGCTGTGGAGGACGCGTAAGACGGAGCTCAATTTACGGGGTTCGCTTGCTTCTCGGAACCGCAGCAGCGGGGCTCCGAGCGCGGCTGTCCGGCTCTCCCGGGAGCCTCTTGCAGGCCCCAGCACGCCCAGAGCGGGCCTCTCCGGGCCGCGGGTTCCTTTCCGGGCCCTTCCCTTCCTGCTTCACGGGCAGCACCCGCAGCGCCTCTCTCTGCAGCGTGGGGCTAGTCAGCAGCGGCCTCCCAGACCCCGGGGGTGAAATCACCCCCTTGAGAAACGGACTGAGCTGCAGAACGCAGAGCCCCTGGTCTGCTGAAGGCAAAACTTGTAGACCCCCCCCCCCCCAGCCCGCCTCTGCTTTCACTGCTCAGACCTGTGGCAACGTTGTAAGGTACCGGCTGCGCGGGGGGGGGGGGGGGGGGGGAGCGGGGGGGGCATCGGGGGGCGGGGTGTCCCAGCACAAAGCCGGGCTGCTTTGGCCCCGTCCTTTCCGGGATCTCTCTGTTTTCCGAGAGAGCCCGAGCTCAGGGCCACCTTCAGCCAGGCCTTGCGTCGGGGCTCCAAGTGGTTTTTGACAAGCGCTTGGCGAGACTTTCAAAAGGTGCCCACGGGTGGGGAAGTGAAAGGAGGACGGGACGGGAAGAAACTGCTGCTTTATTTCGAGCCTCGCTCGAACGGCTTCTTGGCGGTTACTGCTCCCGTTTTGCTGAGTCAGAAGCATCCCCCAGCTGCTCACCGGAAACACAGCTGTTAGGCGAAAATAACCACAGAGCCGAACATCGTGCACCTTCCAGAAAAGAGGGCAGAAAACCTCAAAACAAAAGAGAAGAATATGAAACAATAAAAGAGGCACCGCCGAGACCCCGCTGCAGCTCGCCCCCTCACCCAGGCCCGAGGCTCAGGGCCCGAGAAGAGTCGGGCTGCTTTTCCACTTCAGTGGGTTGAATAGTGCCCCCTCCCAAAAGAGAGGTGATCGCATCCTAACCCCTGGAGTGGGTGAATGTGATACACCTGGAAAAGGGGTCTTTGTAGATGCAATTAACTGAAGGATCTCAAGAGGAGATCATCCCGGATTACCTGGGTGGGCCCTAAATCCAATGACAGGTGTCCTTGTAAGAGCCAGGCAGAAGGACATTAGACAGAGGAGAACACACAGAGACATACAGAGGGCCAGGCCGGGTGAAGACGGAGGCAGAGAGGGGCGTTATATGCAGCTGCGGGTCGAGGAACACCAAGGATTTGTTATGGCAGCCATAGGAAATTAATTATTGAGAAATTAATGTTAGCATAAATTAATGTTAGCATTAACAGCATCTCGCTTTCGAGGTGTCTTACATGGACACTGAGCTTCCCTTTCCTCTGGGCTTCGTGATTATCAGGAAGTTACTTGAGGACTCCAGGGACCAGGCAGGATTGCTGGGATCCCTGGTCTGGATAAGACTCTGCGGCACACCAGGCGTGGGACCTCGTTCACCAGCCACCATTCACATTGCTCGTTGGAAAACAGGCTCTGGGGTTGAACGCCAGTTCTGCCACTTACTAGCTGTGTGGTGTGGGGTAAGGCTTTTAAGCTCTCTAGGCCTCAGTTTCTGCCTCTGTACAATGGGGAGATGACCTGAAAACCACCCTGCTATGAAACAGAGATGCTGAAAAGAATAATTATTGGGGCACCTGGGCTCAGTCAGTTGGGTGCCTGACTCTTGATTTTGGCTCAGGTCGTGATCTCACCACCCTGAGATCAAGCCCTGCATCAGGCTCTGAGCTCAGTGGGGAGTCCACTTGGGATTCTCTCTCTCCCTCCTTCTCCCTCTGCCCCTCCCGTTCATGCTCTCTCTCTCTCTCAAATAAATCTTTTTTTTTTAAAAGGATAATTGTTGTTAATGCATAACAAAGACTCTAGGGAAACTGGGGGCAACTGGCAGAGGCCAAAAACAAAGAAGGAAAGCAAGCCCAGAGCTGACGGTGTGGTGCCACCTCTCCAGGGGGGGGCCTGGGGACAGGAGACACCATTTGGGTCATGAAAGCCTGGGAGCCAGGACTGGGAAACCATCGTAAAGCTGGGTCTTCCATGAGGATGGGGCTTACGGGAGCTCCGCCCCCCTCCCCCCCAACGGGCTGTAAGGATCAAGTTAGTACATACAAATCCATACTTGGGTAAGGCTGTATTTGATAGCTCTTACTGTCCAGTGCTTTATAGAAGTGTCATAAACATCTGTTGGTTTTGGTAGCTCAGCATCTGCGACACCATCTTTTGAAAACAGCATCCCACTTTACCTTTAGGAAACCACCCTTATTCCATGGTCTTGTTCCAGAAGAGGACATACAACCCAGAACCAACCAATCAGAGTCACAGATTAGTTCACAGGTGGGCAGGGGAGTAAATAGTCGCTAAGACTACTGGGAAAGAAAACTGCTTTCCTTTGGCTCTGCTATGTAAGTGGGAAATGAGCCTGGAGCTACTGGAGGTTATCTCTGCCACTACCTTGGGTGAGCCTACCTGAGGATGATACCAGAGCCAAAGAAAGCTGAGATGAGAGACAGAGATTCTTGATGACATTGAGACCCTGGATCCAGGAGTGCCTGAACTCATCCAGACATCCAAACTTCCCAGTTCCATGAGACAATAAATATTCTTCACATGTAAGATAATTTGAGTTGGCATCTTATGAACAAAGGCATCCTGACTCCCATAGTATCTCATGTGATAATCTCAGCAACTCAAGGAGGTAGGCATTTTATTATGTCCATCTTATGAGAAGAAACTGAGGCTTGGAGACATTTAGTCACTTGCTCAAATCACACTGCTAGTAAGTGGCAGGGCTGTGACGGGATCCCCTTAGCCATGGAAAGGCAAGAGATGCTGTAGTTAGTGCACCAAGGCTTTTGTGTCATGCCTTGAGAAAGTCACAAAAATCTCAAAGCCTTCCTTGTGTGGCTCATCTACAAAATAGATGAGTTGGATACCTAGGAACAAATTTAACCAAAGAGGCAAAGGATCTGTACTCAGAAAACTATAAAATACTCATGAAAGAAAGTGAAGAAGACACAAAGAAATGGAAAAACGTTCCATGTTCATGGATTGGGAGAACCAACATTGTGAAGATGTCAGTGCTACCTGGAGCAATCTACACATTCAATGCAATCCCCATCGAAATAGCATCCACTTTTTTCAAAGAAATGGAACAAATAATCCTAAAATTTGTATGGAACCAGAAGAGACCCCGAATAGCCAGAGGAATATTGAAAAAGAAAAGCAAAGCTGGCGGCATCACAATTCCGGACTTCCAGCTCTATTACAAAGCTGTCATCATCAAGACAGTATGGTACTGGCACAAAAACAGACACATAGATCAATGGAACAGAATCGAGAGCCCAGAAATGGACCCTCAACTCTATGGTCAACTCATCTTTGACAAAGCAGGAAAGAATGTCCAATGGCAAAAAGACAGTCTCTTCAATAAATGGTATTGGGAAAATTGGACAGCCACATGCAGAAGAATGAAACTGGACCATTTCCTTATACCACACACAAAAATAGACTCCAAATGGTTGAAAGACCTAAACGTGAGACAGGAGTCCATCAAAATCCTAAAGGAGAACACAGGTAGCAACCTCTTCGACCTCAGCCACAGCAACGTCTTCCTAGAAACATCGCCAAAGGCAAGGGAAGCAAGGGCAAAAATGAACTCTTGGGATTTCATCAAGATAAAAAGCTTTTGCCCAGCAAAAGAAACAGTCCACAAAACCAAAAGACAACCGACAGAATGGGAGAAGATATTTGCAAATGACATATCAGATAAAGGGCTAGTATCCAAAATCTATAAAGAACTTATCAAACTCAACACCCAAAGAACAAATAATCCAATCAAGAAATGGGCAGAAGACATGAACAGACATTTTTCCAAAGAAGACATCCAAATGGCCAACAGACACATGAAAAAGTGCTCCACATCGCTCGGCATCAGGGAAATCCAAATCAAAACCTCGATGAGATACCACCTCACACCAGCCAGAATGGCTAAAATTAACAAGTCAGGAAACGACAGATGTTGGCGGGGATGTGGAGAAAGGGGAACCCTCCTACACTGTTGGTGGGAATGCAAGCTGGTGCAACCCCTCTGGAAAACAGTATGGAGGTTCCTCAAACAGTTGAAAATAGAGCTACCATACGATCCAGCAATTGCACTACTGGGTATTTACCCCAAAGATACAAATGTAGGGATCCAAAGGGGTACGTTCACCCCGATGTTTATAGCAGCAATGTCCACAATAGCCAAACTGTGGAAAGAGCCAAGATGTCTATCGACAGATGAATGGATAAAGAAGAGGTGGTATATATACACAATGGAATATTATGCAGCCATCAAAAGGAATGAGATCTTGCCATTTGCAATGACGTGGATGGAACTGGAGGGTGTTATGCTGAGTGAAATAAGTCAATCAGAGAAAGACATGTATCATATGACCTCACTGATATGAGGAATTCTTAATCTCAGAAAACAAACTGAGGGTTGCTGGAGTGCTGGGGGGTGGGAGGGATGGGGTGGCTGGGTGATAGTCATTGGGGAGGGTATGTGCTATGGTGAGCGCTTTGAATTGTGCAAGACTGTTGAATCACAGATCTGTAGTTCTGAAACAAATAATGCAATATATGTTAAGAAAAAAAAAGAAGAAGATCGCAGGAGGGGAAGAATGAAGTGGAGTAAGTCGGAGGGGGAGACGAACCATGAGAGACGATGGACTGCGAAAAACAAACTGAGGGTTCTAGAGGGGAGGGGGTGGGGGGATGGGTTAGCCTGGTGATGGGTATTAAGGAGGGCACATTCTGCGTGGAGCACTGGGTGTTATGCACAAACAATGAATCATGGAACACTACCTCAAAAACTAATGATGTAATGTATGGTGATTAACATAACAATAAAAAATGAAAAAAAATAGACAAGTTGGTATATTTTTAATGTTTTTAATAGATATTTAAATAAATATATAAATAAATAAATATTAAATATATATTTATATACATAAAGATTACTATGACAATTAACCACAGGTTTTCTGTCCATAACTAATAGACATTAGTGTTTTGCATACTTGCTACAGAGGCAAGATAATTTCTGAAAATCCATATAATTCTTTGGATCTTGATTCTAGATTCTGAAAGGCAGGCTGAGTCTGGATAACTTAAAATTAAAAACAAAAATACAAATTCTCTTATGTTTACTCACATATTTAAATTTCCTGGTATTCGTCATTCCTTGTGTTGATCTGAGTTTCTACCTGGTATCATTTTTCTTCAGCCTGAAAAAGAACTTATAATATTTCTTATGGTGCAAGTCTGCTGGTGACAAATTCTACCTCCTTTTGTTTGTCTGAAAAAACATTTTTATTTCACCTTCATTTTCTAAGGATAATTTTCAGTGAATATAGACTCTTTGTTGACAGGTTTTTGTCATTTAATTCAACATATTAAGGACGTCATTCCATTGTCTTTATTTTATGGCTTGCATTGTTTTTAAGGGGGGGAAATCAGTGATATTTCTTATTTTTGTTTATTGAATGTAATAGTTCTTTTCATCTTGGCTGTTTTCAGGATTTTCTTTTCATTGCTAGTTTTAATTGCTTTGATGTTATTTTCTTTGTGTTTATCCTGCCTACAATTTGTTGTGTAGCTTTATAGTTTTTATCAGTTTTTGGAACATCTTCTGCCATTATCATTTCAAGTATTTTGTTCTGCCCTCCTTTCCTGCTGGAGCTCTGACTACATGTAGGGCTGACCATCTAATATTGTTGCAGAGGTTGCCGGATTGGGTCCTTTTTTTCCCCCTTAGTCTTTTTTCTCCTTGTGCTGCATAAGCTTGTGTTATTATGTCATCATGTGCACTATTTTTTTTCTTCTGCAATCTTTAATATGCTGTTAAACCTATCCAGTGAAGTTTCGTTTTAGAGATTGTATTTTTCCTCCTTCTGGAAGTTTCATTTAGTTCTTTAAAAAAAAACTTCTACTTCTTATGTTCATGCTTTCCTTTAAATCTTTGAACATATTTGTAATAGCTGTTTCAAAGTCCGTGTCTGTTAATTACATCATCTTTGTCATTTTGGGTCAGTTTATACTGACTGGTATTTCTCCTGGTAATGGGTCACATTTTCTTGCTTCTTTAGGTGTGTGGTAATTTTATGTTGGATTCTAGACATTATTGATATTATGCAGTTGAATGTTGAGATTTTTGTCATTTTCTTTTGGAATTCATTTGGCAGGCAGTTAAGTTACTTACTGGTCAGTTTTATTTTTCTGAAGCTTCTTAAAAAGCTTTGCTGAAGTGGACCTAGTGGAGGCTTTCTTCTTCTCTCTTTTTTTTTTAAAGATTTATTTATTTTATTTTAGAGAGTGGGGAGGGGCAGAAGCAGAGAGAGAGAGAGAATCCCAAGCAGACTCCCTGCTGAGCACAGAGCCCAGTGCAGGGCTCAATCCCAGGACCCTGAGATCATGACTTTAGCCAAAATCAAGAGTCAGACGTTCAACTGACTGAGCCACCCAGGTGCCCCATGGAGCCTTTCTTCTAAGGCAAGTTTAGCCCTACTACTATGGTGTGACCTCACTGTAGCCTCTAAAGAATGCCTTCAATGTTCCATAGCTTACTTCCATTCTGGTTTGCTAAAACTTGAATGTCCCCCAGTCCTGTGAGAACTCTGGGAATTATTCAGTTTATTCCTCCAGTAGGGTTGTTCTTTGCCATCCTTCTAGCATTCCATTCAATGCCTGGGCAACTTCGTATTCAACCCAAGGGGCTCCCGATACAGATTTCTGGTCCTGTTAATCTGTGCAGCACCTTCTTCTCTAGGACTTGGCCTCACAAATTACAGCCTCTTCAACCTCCGCATATGATAATCTGTATGTCCTCAACTCAGAGAAACTTCCATGCTCTACTTGGGATTCCCCTCCCTGTGCTGCAATCTAAAACGTACTTCTAGGGGCACCTGGGTGGCTCAGTCGTTAAGCAACTGCCTTCGGCTCAGGTCATGATCCCAGGGTCCTGGGATTGAGCCCCACATCGGGCTCCCTGCTCAGCAGGAAGCCTGCTTCTCCCTCTCCCACTCCCCCTGCTTGTGTTCCTTCTCTCGCTTTGTATCTCTCTGTCAAATAAATAAATAAAAACTTTAAATAAATAAATAAATAGATAGATAGATAAATAAATAAATAAATAAATAAAACCTACTTCTAGGCAGAAAGCCAAGGTGATCACAGGGCTCACTTCATTCATCTCACTTTTTTCAGGGCTCACACTTCTGCACTGCCTGTTGCTCAATGTCTGAAAACTGTTGTTTCATGTATTTTCTTTAGCTTTCTAGTTGTGTACAGATGGAAAACAAGTCTGGTACTAGTTATTTCATTATGGCTGGAGGCAGAAGCTGACTCTAACTAACTTAAGCAAAAAAAAGGGGGGGGAAGAAGGGGGGAGGAAGGGAGGGAGGAAAGGAGGGAGGGAGGGAAGGAAGGAAGGAAGGAAAGGAAGGAAGGAAGGAAGGAAGGAAGGAAATGCTTTGGAAGGGCTTGGGGGATTCACAGAATAGAAGTAATAGCCAAATAGTTCTCAGAAGGGACAGAGCCCAGAGAAGTTCTGGAGACCCAGGGGAGCTAACAGACAGTCTCTTTAGGGCAGACACTGGATGAATGAGCTCCAACCCTGTGGAGATCTTCAATATTCAAATTTCTGGGAGAATATGCCTGGCATAGCCACCATCATGAGCTTCCCTCTTGGCCAGAGGAGGTCAAGACACTATGTTTAATGATACTAACAAAATGATATCCAATGAGGGAGCATAGATCACCAGAACAAAACTGGGTTGTTCTTTCCAGAAGTAAGGAGAATGGCCGCTAGGCAGGCAAAAACAACAGGCACATTACACAACGTTTAGTAAAGAGCAAAATCTTTTAAGTAGGACTGGCTTTTAAACTCAGAGCCTTGTGGGTTGTTTTTTTTTCTTTTTTGCTATTTAACCATTAAACTGCAGAGCTGTCTTCTTTCCCCGACATCCCTGCCTTCCCCTGCAACACAGAAACACTTTCCACATGCCAATTCCACTTTATGGACAACGAATAGACAATACAAAGACAATACGAAGTTTGCATCAGGCCAGGAACACTGGCTTAGGAATCACTGGGAAGAGATTCTCTGAGTCTGCCAGTATTCAAGGAAGACTTCCAGTGAATAAACTCACTTGAGGGTGAAAGGCAAGTGTCAACCTGTGTCCTGGGAATAGAGCAAGAAACGAAACGTGTCCATTCCCCTTCTGTACTTACAACCACCCGCAGCTGGGAGCTGCCTGAGAGACAATGCCTGGAGTTTTAAGAGTGAGTACGAGGTAGCTGCAGGCTAGTTTATCAACAGTTTAATCCAACGGAACACACAGACAAATGCACCAACAGGTAAGGGAACCAGATGTTCTCTGCTTAGATTGTTCTGAGGAAATTCTGCTATCCCCACTCTGCCTGGAGGCTAATCAGATACCGTGTGTGTGCATGCGTGCAACTTCTACAAAACTCATCACCCGAGGTCCTTAAAGTTTCCACCAACATTACTTTCCTGTATAATCATACCCATTTCAGAGATAGGATATCTGAGGTACAATACATGAAACCGTGAGTCAGTGATAAAACCGAGAATCACGTTCGTGGCTACACGGTAAAACCCTCCTGGTGTGCCGTGAGGATGACGTGAAGAGAGAGAGGGAGGGGGGAAGAGAAAAAGGAAAACAAGTCTTCAAAGACGCCCAGGTTTTTGGAGACTCGGGTGCTGAAGATGCCATTTGTACATAATCAAGACTTAAACTGAAATCACAGTGAAGTGAAAGCACCTCCCATCACGTGGCTAGACTCTCCAGCTTTGTGTTTCAGCCACGGCCCTTTTCTGGTTCAACTTAGAAAGAAGTCTTTTCATTCCTTATGGAGCTTTTTTGTTCCCAAGAAAGAAATCACGAGGGGCGCCTGGGCGGCTCAGTCGGTTAAGCGTCTGCCTTCGGCTCAGGTCATGATCCCGGGGTCCTGGGATCGAGCCCCGAGTTGGGCTCCCTCTCTCTCTGCCCGCTGCTCCCCCTACCTGGGCTCTCTTTCTGACAAGTTTAACAAAGCTTTAAAAACAAACAAACAAAAAAGAATCGTGGTACTTTCATGTTCATCGAGAAAAAGCTGAGACAAATTTGTAAAATTACTTCCTAGAGGGGTCTTAGGGACCCGTGCCTTGTTGACAGATCTTACTGTAAGGGCTGCAGGGGGAGAAGGAGATAAAACTCAAAATGCTTGGAAGAAGAAGGGTGGACTTTGGGGCCCGTCTTCCAGGCCAGTGGGAGAGACGGGATGAAGACAGCCGTCTGCGGCAGTGGCTAGAGCCTGTGAGGTCTGTAAAGGGACCAACGATCGTGTTCACAATGCCTGAGCCATAGTGGGTGTTCAACAAATTATCTGCTGAAGGAAAAAATGATGAAGTGAGTGGATGTGAACCCCTGGTCTCCTCTACCCTACCGACTCTAGTACCTCCGTGAGCATTTTGAGCATTTTCCCGCCCTTTGCTGTCCTGGCAATGGTCTACTCACCCTTTCAAAGCGATGGATCTTAAGGTTTTGTGGGCCGTGAACTCTTCTGAGAATCTGATGAGAGCAACTGACCCTCTTCTCAGAAAAGGTACAGGCTCATGTGCACAAGCTTGCACATCTTTTCAAATGGAGAGCAAATGCCTGGGACCTCATGCATAGCTTCAGCCTGATGATCTCTTTCTTGCCCTTCTCTCTCCCTCTCCCCCATGAGGTCATTGGCTCCCTCACTGGGTTCCCACAGCACCTTTTCATTTTAGTTCAAAACCGCCATAGATCGTTTGGTCACACGTCTCTCATTCGGGCAAGTCTTGGAGGAGCCCGCCCCGCTCTACTCAGTTTGCTGGGAATCATCAGAAAACTCGCTCGCTCACCTGGCTGGAGGTGGACCCTGGAAAGACCTGGGCAGCTGGGAGCTGACCCCCAAAGCTGGGGGTCCTTGGGCAGCTCTGCCTGTCTCAGTTGGTCACTCTCCTCAGTCTCCCAGGCACGCGCTTTGAACATAGTCCGTTACTACTTAACACACAACATTGTGGTGCTTACGCATGCCCACCTGGGTGTGGTAATTACATCTGTTTCACGGCAACACTGAGTCCTCCAGGGACAAGGACCACAGCTTGTTTCATCTCTATTTCCCCAGGGCCCTAGTAGGAGCTTGCACATAGTAGGCGTTTAATATATGCAAGTTAGAATAAAACTCAACACCCTTAAAAACAAATAATCTAATTAAAAAATGGGCAGAAGACATGAACTGACATTTCTCCAAAGAAGACATCCAGATGGCCAACAGACACATGAAAAGATGCTCAACATCACTCGGCAGCAGGGAAATGCAAATCAAAGCTGTAATGAGATCCCACCTCACACCTGTCAGAATGGCTAAAACCAACAACTTTAGAAACACCAGGTGTTGGTGAGGATGTGGAGAAAGGAGAACCCTGGTGCACTGTTGGTGGGAATGCAAACTGGTGCAGCTACCCTGGAAAACAGTACGGAGGTTCCTCAAAAAGTTAAAACTAGAACTACCCTATGATCCAGCACTCACACTACTGGGTATTTACCCAAAGAATACAAAAATACTAATTCAAAGGGATACATGCATCCCTATGTTTATAACAGCATTCTCTACAATAGCCAAATTATGGAAGCAGCCCAAGTGTCCACTGACTGATGAATGGATAAAGATCTGGTACATACACACAATGGAATATTACTTAGCCATAAAAAAGAGTGAAATCTTGCCATTTGCACTGATGCGGATGATCTAGAGAGTATAATGCTAAGCAAAACAAGTCAGTCAGAGAAAGACAAATACCATATGATTTCACTCATATGTGGAATTTAAGAAACAAAACAAACCAGCAAAGAGGAAAAAAAGAGAGAGAGAGAGAGAGAGACAAACCAAACTCTGAACTATAGAGAACATCTTCCCGGGGGGGGGGGGTTGAGCGGGGGGATGAGTTAAATAGGTGATGGGATTAAGGAGGGCACTTGCTGTGATGAGCCCCAGGTGATTAAAATAAAAACTTAAAAAAATATATATGTATATGCTTAGATATGTTAGAATGTTAAAAATGTTGGAATATATACATAGGTATGTACTTCTTTTATTATTACACCCCACTTCTATTTCAAAAATAGGATTGAAAGTTTATTTACATATATCAATATAACAAAATAAAAACCTTAAAACAAGGAAATGGGGACTAAGTGAAAATAAAAAGGTAGAAGGATATGTCAAACTAAAGGATAAGATCGGTACTCAAAATATATAGCGTGGATTTCGACACCATTATTTGCCATGGCCCAGAAATCTGCCTTGAGCATCCTGGTGGTAAGAGCAAAGAGGGAACTATAAACAGTTACTAAATTCATGGTGTTAGATGTAAACAAACCGATTGCTTAGGAAAACCCAGCTTTTACTAGTAATAGGCTACATAAAATTACAACCTCCTTGCAGTAAAAATTAGAGCAAGTTTATGCAATAAATTCCATATAAATGTCCCTCAATGCAGGTTAAGGGAAGTTCAACACAAGCAAATCTGTAAGTGGCCAAAGAAAAGGGTGCAATTCTCTGAGAGTCTGGTTTTACCAATGGCAAAATGTAAGACTATCTGGTCCAGCCTTTGTCTAAAGGGTAGACAATGGAATACCATTCCTGGAGAGGTTCTGCCCACAAGGGGTTCTGTGGTCAAGAAAAGGTAGGAAACTCACCCATGCCTTCCTCTTGGAACTTCACAGTGAACACTGGCTTTATAAAGGCTCTGAGAAGTCCTGCAGTAAAGAAACCCAGCATTTCTCAAGCTTCTTTGACCACTGTTGTGCAAGAACCTAGGCACAGTCTTCAAATGGGACCTAGTAGGTTCACGGCTCCTACTACATAGTTTTTCTTCTCTTAAGAGCATACGGGATTACCAGATTGTTATTCTTAAACAAGTTATGCCAATAACTCTTTCCTTTGTCTTTTCTTGAAAGGGTCTAGGAAGGAAAAAGGGTAGTATCTGCAAATTTCCTGCTTAAAGCACCTTTGTTTAAAGTCCTTTTGACTTGTTCTTTGTTATAGGTATGACTCAAAAAAAAAAAAAAAGATTAGGGAGAAATTTGTCCTTCCAAATTCCAAGTCAGGCAGAAGACAGGGGTGCCTGAATGTCACCAAGAGCCCACAACTTCTGCCCCTGGGAAAATGAAAAAAGGTCAGCACCCACCTGTCCCTTGCTGGTCCCCTGGGTTCTCCATAACCCTGATGGCTGAGTGAGCAGTACTCACTCAGACCAGTCAGAAAACTAGAGTTGCACCTTCAGCAGATGGCCGGGAGCAGCAAGGGCAATAACTGTCTATTTGTTTTGGCGTTGCGTATGAAGAGAAATAAAGGGTGTGTGTCACCCTTTGTCCAGTTCCTGTCTCTTGGTACGCTAGCATTTCCATCTCAAAAGAATCAAAGTGTGATCTAGTTCAGAAAGGGAAAGCATGCCTCATTTTGGCAGGCCATAGAACAATCCCAGAGTCTTTTCTTCACAAAGCACTTGTTAATATCCTACTTAATATTCTATGGAACACACTGTACAGAACTGATTAAATAGATGGAGGGGCTGCAGAGCCTTCAGATCAATGATTCTCAAACTAGGTTCCAGGGAGCACCAGTGGTTCTCACAGTGTGGCAGGGGCTGCAAGAGCGAAGCGACAGGCCCTCTGCATGCTAATCGCTGAGCCCCCAAACCCAAGTTCATCATGGCAGTTTCTCTTTTATCTCCCTAATCATGTGTTGGGGGAAAAAAAGGCTGGGGTGGGGGGAGAGTGTCTGTTACTTAAAATTAGAAAATGTTTGAGAACCAATGCTTTAAACAAAGCACCACATATATTACTTCTCACAGCTGAGATTCTGATAAGAATTAAGCAGCAAAAAGAGTTGTAGTTATATTCTTAGCAAGAACCTGGGGGAGAGAGATTTAATTTTTTTTTTTAATCAAGAGCAGAGCAGAGGAAAAACATACCATAAACAAAGAAAATCTCTGCAGCCCTATAATTAACAAAGAGTTAATATTCTTAATTTATAAAATGACCCTACGAATTAATAAGAAAAAGACCAATCACCCAGGAGAAGCATGGGCCAAGGCTACAGAATTCACAGAAGCAGAAATGCAAATGGCCAATAAACATATGAAAAGATGCTCAGGCTCACTTGTCAGGGAAATGCAAATGAGAACAATGAGATACTATTTTTTACCCATCAGATTGGCAAAAATGGAAAATATGTGTAGCATCCAGAGCTGGCAAGGGTGTGAGGAATCCAGTTCTCTCGAACACCATCGGGGGAGAGGCTGTAAATTATTATAGCGTCGTGGAAAATCAACTGTTGGTATTTTTGAAAATTTAAACTGTGGCCCGGCACTCTCACTTCGGGGAATATATCCACCAGAAATGAAAATGCCAGTATATAAAGACATAAATATATGAAGAAGTTTATTGCAGCATCGCTTGTAATAGTTAAAAAAAAAAACCACCTGGCAACAAGCTGAATGTACATTAATAGGACAAAGGTTGAAGAAATCAGGATATATTTACACTAAGGAATACAGTGTAGCTGTTAAAAATTATAAAATAAAATTATAGACATTGACAGAGAGCTATGCCTGCAATACTTTGCTAGATAGAATAAAAAGCAAGTGTGATCCTATTTTCATTAAAAAAAATAAAAAGACCCCAAAAAAGTCACACCCTCTAAGTAGGTTTTTATATGTTTTTATAAATAAAGCAAACAGTGCGGAAACATTTATACCAAATTGTTAATAGCGACTCATCAAGGGAGCTGGATTGGAGAGGGGCAGGGAGACTGTTAATTTTATTTTAGATGCTTCTTTGTTGTTTGAATTGTTATAAAAGACATATATTACTTTCATAATTCAAATGATTAGAATTTTAAGATGCAGAATTAGGAAAGAAAATTCAAAGCAAATCAAATTACTTTGAGA
This sequence comes from Eumetopias jubatus, assembly GCF_037043125.1. Taxonomy (NCBI): domain Eukaryota; kingdom Metazoa; phylum Chordata; class Mammalia; order Carnivora; family Otariidae; genus Eumetopias; species Eumetopias jubatus. The sequence goes on along the minus strand of NW_028274822.1, from coordinate 80,685,394 downwards.
ATCGCTGGAAGGCAGGGTGGGGCTGGCCTCCTGGTGTGGATGGGATCGTAAAGCACTGAACCCAAGCGGGTGTCTGGCTAATATAAGGCACCCCAACTATGCATGAGGGTGGGCTTGAAGGCAAGGCTTTTAATACAGCCAACATCTTTCTTGAGAAACAATCCTGACTCTTCTCTAATATACACGGAAAGATTAAACGAGGTCCCAAAGTAGTATGTTATAGAACAGGGGTCAGCAGTTTTTCTGTAAAAGAAAAACAGTGCATATGTTAGGGTTTGTGGGCCATCCTGTCACACTACTCAGCTCTGTCATTTTAGCACATCAACAGCCATAGACAATATGTATATGAATGTGGCAGTGTCCCAATAAAACTTTATTTATAGGGGCGCCCAGGTGGCTCAGTCGTTAAGCGTCTGCCTTCGGGTCAGGTCATGGTCCCAGGGTCCTGGGATCCAGCCCCGCGTTGGGCTCCCTGCTCCGCGGGGAGCCTGCTTCTCCTTCTCCCTTTGCCGCTCTCTCTCTCAAATAAATAAAGTCTTTAAAAATAAATAAATAAAAATTAAAAAAATAAAGGGAAACTTTTTCTTCGAAGTATGAATGTGTGTATTATAAAAGTATACAAGTCTGGTGAATTTTTACGAAGTGAACACAAGCTCATAATCACCACCCAGATTAAGATGTAGAAATTTACCAGGTCTCCAAAAGTGTTCCTTGTGTCCCTCCCGGTTATCCCCATCCCCCGTCACCAAAGACAGCCACTAATTTTGCTTTTATCCTCACAATTTGTTTTGCTTGGCTGTAAATCTAATGTAAATGGAATCATGTAGCTCTGTCTTTCATTCAATGACATATGAGTGAGATCTCCTCAGGTGATTGTGTGGGTTTGTCCAAAGTCATTGCTATGTATGTTCCCTATATAGTGTTGCAATTGCAACATTGTAAGAATATGCCCACACTTTCTGTATCTGTTCTACGATTGATAATATTTGGGTTGTTTCCAGTTTGGGGCTTGCTACAGACTGCATGTTTGTGTCCCTCTACAACTTAACGTTCAAACAAACCTAATCGGTGTGATGGTATTAGGAGGTGGGGCCCTTGGGAGGTGATGAGGTCATGACGGTGGAGCCCTTATGAATGGGATTAGTGCCCTTATAAAAGACTCCCTAGAGAGATCCCTGTCCCTTCCACCAGGGAGGACAAGCAAGAAGATGGTCATCTATGAACCAGGAAGCGGGTCCTCACCAGACACCAAATCTAGCAGCACCCTGATCTTGGACTTCCCAGCCCCTGGAACCGTGAGAAAGAAATTCCTGTCATTTATAAGCCGATCAGTCTGTGGTCCTCCGTTATAGCAGTCTGAACGAGCTAAGATGGCTCTCACAAATAATATTGCTATGAATATCCTCAGCCATGTCTTTTGGTGCACACATTTACACACTGCTATTGAGCATATTCATAGGGTATACATACTATATTCAGCTTTAGTAAACACTGCTAAATAATTTTCCAAAGTGTTTGTAGTCATCTGCACTCCTATTTCAGGATATGAGAGTTCCAGCTACTCCAAGCATTGTCAACACATTGGTGTTCACAGGTTTCTTTGTCATTTTAGCCATTGTTGTATGTGTCTGTGTAAAATTCATACACAGTAAAGTTCAAAAATCTTAGGTGTCCACCCAAAAGTTTTTCATATATGAAAATTCTCATTGTGGTTTGTACTGCATTCCCTTAATCACTAATGATGTTGATGCTCTTTTGGCCATTTGGATTTCTCTTTTGTGAAAAGCTTATTCATGCATTTTGCCCATTAAAAACAAATTGGGTTGTTTGTCTTTTCCTTATTGATTTATTGGAGTTCTTTCAATAGTCTGAATATGAGTCCTCTGTTGGTATCTTTATTCCAAGTATCTTCTCCCACTCTGTGGTTTGCATTTTCATTGTCTTAATGGAATCTTTTGATGAACAGAAGTTCTAATGAAGTCCAATTGGTCAATTATTTTCTTTCTGGTTGTGTGTGTGTGTATCCTGTTTCAGAAATATTTGCTAAAGAAAAACTGTTTCTCTACCCATAACACTTCTGACACCAAATGTGTGCCCCCCCTTCCAATCATTTCTCCAACTTTTGGGACACCAACTGGGTATCTACTTCTGACACTAACTACACACAGTTAAAATCAGATCCAAGTTAAGGGCTCAGTCCCACCAGACAGCACCCCTTCAGATGCCTGTCACAAGTAATGGGTACCCAGGGTACCCACATGCTGTCTGACTTGGCTACAAAGTCAGGAGTTGCCACAACACCACCACCAGCCCCAACCTCTGGTTTGATAATTTGCTAGAACAGCTCACAAAATTCAGAGAAACATTTACTTATCGTTACCAACTTTCTTATAAAGAATATAGATGAACAATCAGACGAAGAGGTACAGAGGGTGAGATCTGGAAGGGTCTCAAGCACAGGAGATTCGGTCCCCATGGAGTCACTCTCCAGAACATGGACGTGTTCACCACCCCAGAAGCTCTCCAAGCCCACAGTCTAGGGATTTTTATGGAGGCTTTATCATATAGGCAGGATTGACTTTTAACTCAGTTGTTGGCCCCACCCTTCTCCCCAGAGGATAGGGGGTGGGGCCGAAAGTTCTAAACCTCTAATCCTGGCTTAATCTTTCTGGTGACGAGCCCCCATCCTGAAGCTATTCAGGAGCCCACCAAGAGTTGGCCTCCTTAGAACAAAAGATGCTCCTATCACCCAGGAAGTTCCAAGGGCTTTAAGAGCTCTGTGTAAGATGATCCTACCATACCCATCACTCAGGAAATCATAAGGGATTTAGGAGCTTTGTGTCAGGAACCGGACGCAGAGACCAATATATATTTATTACCATGTCACAGTGCCTATCCTAAAGTCATGAAGATATTCCATGCTATCTTCTAGAAGCTTTATTGCTTTCCTTTGCACATTTGAGTCTATAACCACTGTAATAGTCTCAACCAGGAGGGTTGAGGAGTAGGCATTACCCAGTGCAATGTTTTCAGTCCCTCATGGTCTTCTAGAACCTTGCCATTTGCCATCAAGAGGTGGAGTCTACTTCCCCTTCCTTTCAACTTGGGCTGGACCCCATGACTGCTCTGAGCAACAGAATTTTCGACAGAAATGACAGCAGGACCTCCAAGGAAAGGTCATGGAAAGTGATGTGGCCTCCACCTGGCTTGCTCTCTGTCTCAGGACACCTGCTCTGGTGCCTTGACCACCACGTTAGAAGTCTGGCTGCTCTGAAGCCACCCTGTTTGTGCAGAGACCAGGCTGAGATAGAATGTACACCCAAAGAGCCCAGCTGTTCCAGCCCTCAGCTGTACACGTCTTCCTAATCCCAATGAGCATGAAGTAGCCTTCCAGATGACCTCTACCCAAGCCACATGAGATACCTGAACTAGAACTGCCCAGCCAAGTTGCTTCTGAATCCCTGGCTTACAGAAACTGTGAAGGAGAATTAGCACCTGTTGCTTTAAGCCACTGTGGTTAGGGCTCACTTGCCATGCAGTGGGTAACTGGAGAGCAGGAAGAAAGCTACCCATCTTTCCAGGCTCTCATTTAGCACTAGTGTCACCAGGAGGATTATAACTTGTGGCCGTGCTTCTTTTAGGCGTGCATCTTCAACCCCCAAAGGCTTTGGCCTTCCTTTTTCAAGACTCATTTTAATCTACTCAGTGTCTATGCAAATGGAAAAGCACATTCATAAAAAGGGAAGACTCTTGGAGATTAAACAGATGGGAACGATGGGAGAAGAAGTCCCCCTTGGAAACGCGTGAAGAGTGGTGGAGTCTTGGTGTTCACCCAGAGATTACCTGGGGATTACTTCACGAGCCTCGGTCAGAAAGAAAAGACACAGAGTGGGGCTGGGGGAACCCTTATCCCATCCACAAGAGAAAATAAGGCTGATTTCACAAGGAGATCTTTTTGCTCTGCAGTCCCGGTCACTCAGCTTTGGGATCTGGCCATCTAGCAGCTCAGGCTGGAGAAAAGACTCCTCCCAACTGGGCCCTGGGTCTAAGCAGGCCTCTCTGATCCAGCCTGAGGGCTCATTCTGCTTTCTGGAAGCTTCAGCAGAGCAGGCAGAGCAGGGTGGCTGGTTAATTAACAGGACTGCCCTTTTCGCTTTTTAAACACTTGCTTGATAGGCCAATAATGGCAATAACACCTACCTCTATCCACATAGTATTTACCTGTCTACTTATTTATTCCCCAGCCCCACCCCACCTACCAGCTATAGGCTATCGCAGACCTGGGTCATCTGGTCCCCGGCATCTCCCCTGCACCTCCCCCAGGGGCTGGCACAGAGCAGGGCTCTGAATTATATCCTCAACAAATGGATGAACAGAGGGAGTTTGTGAATAAGTGGCCAAAGCGACCTTGATGAATATCCATTGTTTCAGGTTCCCCTTCAACCTCCCCAAGAGAGAGGAGTAGTTTTCTAGGTCTTACAGAGGTTAGGAAATTTGCTCACAGATCTCAGAATCACTAAGGGGCAGAATCCCATTTCAAACCCAGCCCATCTGACTCAAACACCTATGCTCTTTGACACGAAGCATGCTCTTGGCCACCAAGAGGCCTGGGGCGGGGGGGTGGGGACCTCCCCCCCACCCTTTTTTCTTTCTTGGCATAAGAGTGTTTTCACAAGGGCCATGGACCAGGCTTCGCAGCCCCGCACAGAGCCTCTCGTTTGGGCCAGGGGGTTCTGTCCCACATCTGTGGCCTGGGAACTCAGGGAAAGGGCAATTAAATTAAAGAGGTCACAGAAAAAAGAGGAGGGTGGGACACTGGTGGCCAAATCCAGAAAGGGCAGATTTCAATTTGCATAATAATTTTGTTAGCAACAATGGGCATCCAGGACATCTATTTAAAGGCTGTAATGTTAATTTAATGGGAAAAAAGCTAATACAATTCCCCCAGAATTTTTCAATTAAATTAATGTGATGGGCTTTAATGGATAGCTTAAGTAGAGAGCGTGAATAGGAAAAATATTGCATAAATTATACATTTATATACATGCTGCCTATATATATAATCTCGCTGCTCTGAGGTTTTGACCTTATGCTTCAATCTGGTAACCAGTTATAAATCTGGCAACCAGTTATAACTCTATTTCAATTAAAGTGACCCTTTTATCATCCAAAGAAGGGGGGACTCCTCCCTATTCAGTTTCTGCACACCCCTTCCCTCAACAACATACTAGACGATTCCAGTCTTAAAGTAACAGGTGACTCATTGAACAGTAAGCTACAATGATACACATGTGCACAAAAAGTCAGTGATAGGAGAAGTCTAGCAATGCAAAATCCCATCCCTCGATCCCTGTCCTCTATAGACCTCTAATGGAGCGGAGTCGTAAGTAAAACGGACTGAGTTTCAAGAGCCACTTTTTTTTCTGAAGCAAGTATCCATCCATTCACTTATCTCATTCAGCAAGTGCTTCCTGAGCACCCACTAAATGCTGGGCACTGTCCCAGGTGCTTCCAGGAATATTGTAGTGAATAATCAGACATGATCCCTGCCTCGTGAAAAACCCAGGATACATTCAGATGACCTCTTCATGCTTCCATATTATAACTTGTAAAATAAAGACAATGACTGTGGTAACCCCAAGTCAGTGTCCAAGATGACACCCAAGAATCTCACCACCTGGCATTCACACCTTTTTGGGGGACGCTCTCCCGTGGAACGGGGTCACCTGGAGAATGCTGCAGAAATGGAGGAGTATGACCTGCTAGGGCAAGGTCATAAAAGACATTGCAGCCCCTTTGTGTGTGTTTGCTCTGTCTCTGGGTTCATTAGCTCTAAAGAGAGTCAGCCTCTGTGTTTTGAGGATACTTGAGTAGCCCTACGGGCAGGTCCATGTGCTGATGGATGGAGGCCTCCAGCCACTGGCCAGCGTCATCTTGCCAAAAGCCATGTGAGTGTCACCTCTGAGCAGATCTTCCAGCCCCAGCCAACCCAGCTAAGCCTTCAGATGAGACCGCAGCCCAGCCAACATCTCAACTGCACCCTCCTGAGAGTTCCAGAGTCAGAACCACCTAGTTTCGTCATGCTCAGATTCCTGACCCACAGAAACTGTGTGAGAGAATAAATGTTCATTGTTGCTTTAGGTTTCTAAGCATCAGAGTAATTTACAATGCACCAATAAATAGCAGACCTGATTTTCTCCCTTTCCATCTGGCCTTGGGTGGAACTGTGACAGAGGCAAAGTGGGCCCATACCTGCTTCCTGGCCACCTTTGTGCACCGGGTGCCCCTTTCCTAAGTCCTTACTCTCTGCTCCTTTGCTTAAGCTTTTAGCTGATGCATAGGCTCAAAGATTATTATGACTGCTCTCAGAGTTATTGTCATTTTAATTAGAGTCTTTCTTTCTTTCTTTTCTTTTCTTTTTTTTTTAAGGATTTCAGACCCAAAGAAATGAAAGTCTCTAGGTGAAATCTTGGGAAACAGAGGCGCTGTTAGGTGATGGGAACATTCAGGGATCCTTAAATCACATCTCCTGGGGCCCGTACTTTTTTCTCAATTCCAGCAGCCAAAACAGAAAGGGCACAGAAGTGCTAACACTGACTCATTTCCAGTTTTTAGCATCAATCTTTGTTTCCATAGGCCATTTTTCCTCCCTCATAGGCTAGCACAGTTCACGAATTGCTGATAGAGAAAATAAAATGCTAAGTGAGGTTTTCCACTGATTTAACTCCAAAATGGATCAGCAGTGAACAGCCGTGAAGTCCACGGAGGCAGCTGTGAATTTGCAGGGAGCCCAGGGTTTGAATCTTGGCTCAGCCACGCACTGGCTGCAGGAGCGTGAGTGAGCACTGACCTCACCATCTGAGCCTTGTTTTCTCTTCCGTGAAGTGGGGATATTAATAGCTGTCTCCTAAGGGTAGGAGGGTGCCTGGTACGTAGCAAGAGCTGAATGCGCGCTCATGGCTGTTTGTGTACGGCACCCCATGGAGAGCATGGCAGAGGCAGTGGGAATGAGCCTTCTCAGCATCCAGCCAACTATTTAACTGAACCTCGTAAGAGCTGAAGCCTAAGGTCTGCAGGGCGCGGCGTGAGCGCTCTCTGACCAGCACGCTGGACTCCCAGAGGGCTGCCCAGCTATCAATAAGCACTGCCTGCCAGCCCAGGTGGGCCCTTGGGACTATTTCCCAGGAGTTGTTTCCTTCTGACACTGACTGCTGAGTGGGCCCCTTTCCCGGGAGGCATGAGGACAACAGCTAAGGGAATAAGGAAGCCAGAGCTCCTGAGGAGGGGAATGCAATGCTCTCCCTGGTGGGACCAGCTCCCGTCTGAATTGGAGGCAGGCTATGAGCTTGAGTCTCCAAGAGCAGCACGTTCAGGAAAGTCATGATATGGCTGCTTCCAGAGCATCGTCCCCAGGTCTCTTGGGTTCTGCTGGCTTGTGAAAGCCAGGGTCAGAGAGCTGCCTCTATCCACAGAGCGGGAAGGATGTGACTTGAAGGTTACCCCTGGCGTCTTCACCACTGTGTGGATAAAGTATGTCTGCAAGAAGAGAGAGAGGGACACACAGCTCCTACTTCTTAACCATTTCCTTCTTTTTCTGAACAGACACCTGGCCCCTTATCCTCCATAGCATGGTTTGTCACTGTCTCCAATGATAAACAGCAGAATCAGAATGGAAGTCACTAGGCAAGTGAGCATTAACTCCCTGTATTGTAAAAGCAAGTCAGTAGGCTGTGTGACAGAAATCAGATAGCCAGACAATGAAAGAATCAGTGAGCTATGTTTGCCCTTGATAGAAATGGCTCTTTGCATAGGAGACTGTGACTGAGCAGGGATCAGGATAGCATCTGTCAACTCACCCCTCCACCCGTACCTCCATCCATCAACTCATCTACCCATCCATCCACCCATGCATCTACCCATCATCCATCAACCCATCAATCTATTGTTCCATCTGTTCATCTACCCACCCATTCATGCACCTAGCCACTCACCTCTCCATGCATCTATCCATCCATTCATCCATACATACAAACATGCATGTATGTGTGCATGCATGCACCCATCCATCCATCCATCCATCCATCCATCCATCCATCCAATCACTCACTCGTTCTTTCAGCAAAATTGTATGGAGCACCTACCACATCCTTGGCCTTAGGAGAGATTCCAGTGCAATGGACATTTACTAAGAGCCTCCTCTTTGCCTCCTATGCTAGATGCTGCCTTTGAAAGGGGAATAAGCCAGGGTCCCAGAAGGACTATGCAGTCTGGTTGTGGGCAGGGGTGGGAAGGAAGGATCACCCAGAGGAAGCCCAACAGTCCATGGTTCAAAATGGCCCTTTTCAGTGGGGAGGGGTTGTCCAGAGCCCATCAGTCTCCTCACCCCGTCACCACTGTATGTAACTGCAGAGTGGGTGAGCAGTCAGCAAAGGGGGAGCAGAGCTAACCCACTGCAGTGGACTCATATACTTCACTTGACCAGTACCTGTTGGGGGAAACAGTGCTCTCCCATTTTCAGTTGGCATGGTCCAGGTGGAGCAGACCCCACCCACTGCTCCAAGTCTGGCCAAGCCCAGAACCAAATCCTCCTGGCTCTAGGCATGGGTTCTGTGATGTGGCCAGCAAGCCATCCTTGGGACGTTGGCCAAGCTTAGGGAAAAGGCTGGCTCTCCTTTGAATGCCGATGAGCTTGGAGCGGCTAGGCCCCATGCTTCCCACCTCAACGCGAGTGTGTTTCAGGATGACGCCAACACACAGGGAAGCAGGACGGAGAGCAGAGGAGCGAGATGGAGTAGGGCACCATCTGAGCTCCTGGATCCAGCTGTGCCTCCCCCGATACATGAGCCAACAGATTCCTCTTTTGACTTTAATTGGTCTGCAGTGGTTTCTGTCACATACAACCTCAAGTCCCCAAGAACACACCTGGGAACATTCAGAAATAAGACCTTATGTGTCTGTAGGGACAGGAATGCTCTGCCAGGTAGCTGAGCTTGCATGTTGGGAGGTAATGGGCGGGACCAGTGGGTGGATGGATGAGCTGATGGATGCCCTGTTGATCACCAGCCAGTCAGCCATGGCCTCATATACAAAGAGCAGCTCCTATCAAGGACAAACATGACTTAGGGACTCTGTCCTCCAGAAGAGAGCCGACCTAGATTTTAGTTTCCGCCCCACCTCTAATCTGCTATGTGATCTTGGGCTAATGACTGTCCCTCTCTGGGCCTCAGACACTTCAATTATAAAGTGAAGAAATTATATGAGATCCACATTTCTTTCCTTTTTAAAATTTTATTTATTTATTTGACAGAGAGAGAGAAAGAGCACAAGCAGGGGGAGCGGCAGGCAGAGGGAGAGGGAGAAGCAGGCTCCCCGCTCACGGGGAGCCCGAGGTGGGACTCAATCCTAGGATCCTGGGATCATGACCTGAGCCAAAGGCAGACAGTTAACCGACTTAACCACCCAGGTGCCCCGAGATCCACATTTCTTGAAGTATAATCAGTAGAATAGTAGTTGTCTTTTTTTTTAATTGAAATGGAAAAAACCATTTATATATGTGTGTGTGCTTAGGAGTTGTTATGAGTGGTATTGTGTCCTCCCCCAAAAGATACACTGAAGTCTTCCCAAAACCTCAGAATGTTTCCTGATTTGGAAATAGAATAATCTCAATGAGCTCAATTAGGATGAGGTCATGCTGGAGCGGAGTGGGCCTTTCATCCAACATGGCTGGTGTCCTTGTAAGAAGAATGTGGCATGCAAAGACAGACAGGGACAAGGTCGCGTGGGACTGTGGGCAGGATGGGAGGGAGGCAGCTGCAAGCCAAGGAATGCCTAAGATGGCTGGAGACTTCCAGAAGCTGGAAGAGGCAAGGAAGGATTCTTCCCTAGAGCCTTCAGAGGGAGCAAGGCCCGGCCGACCCGGACCCTGATCGTGGACCTTTAGCCTCCAGAGCTGCGAGACAGAATAGATTTCAGTTGTTTGAAGCAAACCGGTTTGTGGTACTTTGTTATGGCGGCCCTGGGAAATGAACAAAGGAGTCGAGGACATCTGCTATTTCTGTTTACCGTATTCCCTCTGAGACCTACCATGCACGCGCTTGCATTAAAGACTCCAGGCGGTCTTCCTGGAAAGACCCGTCCAGATGCATCTCATCCAGCACCTCCGAAGCCTCTCTGATGACTCCTAAGATTTGAATGTCTCTAAGAGATGTTCCAACTGTGACTCAGGGGGATGTTCTTAACCTACTCATCCCAGAGGGAGAAGACCTGGAAGGCAGGGAATGTGGGTGGGTCTGGTCAAACTTTCAGACTCTGTGTGTGTGTGTATGTGTGTGTGTGTGTGTGTGTGTATTTTTTAAAGAATATATATATGTGGTCTAAAAATATTCAAACAGTACAAAAGCTGTATAGTGAAAATAAATCTCTCTTCCACACCTCTCCCCCAGGCCTTCACAAGACGCAGGCCCCCACTCTCTTATTTATTCCCCCAGAGATAATGTATGTATGTATGTATAAGCACTGAGATAGATAGGCTCCTTGCTTTGCATAAATGGCCATCTACTGTATGTATTGTTTTCCACAATGCTTTTTTTTTTAACTTAACGTATCTTAAAAATATAACGTATCTTAAAAAAAAATAACGTATCTTAAAAATCTCTGCATCAGCAGATACAGATCAGGATTCCTCAATCTTGGCACTATTGACATTTCAGGCTGCATAATTCTTTGTTGGGAGGGGGTTCTGTGCTGGGCCCTGGGGGGTCTTCGGCAGCATCCCTGGCCTTTATCCACAAGATACTATTAGATACTATTCGTGCTGCGCCCTCCCCCCGCCCCCCAGCCGGGTCAACTGTGACAACTGAAGATGTCTCCAGACATCTGCCAAATGTCCTCTGGGGGATAGAGTGGCCCTGAGTGAGGACTATGGATAGAGATCTAGTTCATTCTTTTGAAGGGTTGTCCAGTCTTCCACTGCATAACTTACTGAACCAATTCCTTGTCGGTGGCCACTTAAGTTGTTTCCAGGCTTTGGTCAGTGTAAATAGTGTTGAAATGAAGATTCTTGTACATGTGTCTTTGGCACCTAAGTTTGTAGGATAAATCTGTAGGACACTGTCTTGTTCACCACTCAGTAAACAATGGTTAAGTAAACATACAAACAGAAGAATGTGAACTGAAAGCTTCCAATTCCTATCTTCTCCACCAAGAAGAAATTCTGGGGGAAAATCTGGCCCCATTTGAAGGAAGTAAGGTCAACACAGAGAGAGAAATAGCACCAAGAGACGAAGTTCTTAATTCAGCACCCTGATCCAGTTGTGCCTGAAGCCAGGGACTCCCAGATTTGTGCACTCCGTAAGCCAATGTATTCTCTTTATGGCTTAAGCCTGTTTTAGTTGGGGTTCTGTAAGCCACAAAAGAAACAGTGCTGCCTATCAACAGAAGCAGTACTCCTCCAAGAAGCCCATCCTGACCCAAACCTTTTCTCTGGGCTCTGTGTGCTCAGCCAAGTGCTTCCTTCATAAGTCAGTCTTCCCTCACTGGTCTCCTCAACCTTGTATCCAGAGCGCTTGACCCAGATTGGATGCTCAATGGGATCTGTTGAATGCATGGGTATGAGCATGATACAACTCATGGCCTCAGAGCCTCTGCTCAGTGGGGACTCAATAAATCCATGCGAGGAGGCTTCTGGCAGCCGGAGAATCCTCTTAACTTGATTCAGGAAGTTCTGCCAAAGGAGCAAAACAATATCAGCTCCAGGGCATCGGGCTGTGAGGGGAGGGAGGGGCTCCTAGGAGGGGCCGCCTTCCAGGAATCTCTCTGCTGACCTGAGCCGCTGGCGGGACGTCACTGGGCAACTGGCCCAATGGCCCCTGAGGTCTCTGTGCTTAAACTTTCCACTCTCTTCCAGAACAGGTTTGGCTTCACTGGGAACCATCTTGCTTCAGAGAATCACACCCCACCCGCCGCAAACAAAGTGCCCCATTTCCGTCATTCATGTTTATCAAGTGCTCTGAGTGTCTTGGGTGAGAGCCTCCACACGAGTACAAAGCTTTCTGGGCCAGTAGAAGGGACAAGAATCTCATTAAGTGGCTTCCACCCTGTAAAGTGGCCCACATCCACACACCAGCTCACACCAAAGGGTCCCAAACGATGGAGGAGGAAGGAAAGCAACAAGAAGAACACGTGCCTATCTAAGTGCGGGGCACATTCGCCTTCATTCCGTACCGTTACATGAGCACGGGCTGTGTGCCAGGCACTGTTCTAGGCACTGGGTGTTCCGCAATGAACAAAAGCTTTCATTCTAGTAGGGGGAGGCGGGCAAAGACAGAAATGAGTCACTTCCAATGCAAATAAGTGTTATAAAGAAAAGAGAACATGAACGTGGCATAAGGAGGGACTGGGAAGAGGTGCTACTTGAGGCTGGGAAATCACTTTGTCACCTACCTACTCCCCACCACCACGGGCTGTCTCCATTATGGAAGAGGAGGCTGCAGGTAAGCGAGCCCAGGGACCTGCTACAGCCGCTGAGACTGTCTTGAGTTCACCTAGATTTGTCTTAATCGGACAGGGAAGTGACGGTCGGGCAGGAAGAAGTTTATTATCCTCATGGGGCTCTAGAAACAGGGGGCACCGCCCACCATGCAGGGTCACATAAGGAAGCTCTCGGGTCAGTGGGAAGGCACAGGCAGCAGGGGCGGGATATGGGTAAGAAGCTTTATTGTGGTTTTTACAGGAAGGGGTGAGGGAGGGTAAGCAAGCTTAGGATGGGTTCGTTTGAATAATTTCAGTGAGATCTTGGGCATAGGGGCTGCCCCTCCTTGTGTGCCCTGGGGTGGTTAGGACAGGTGGTGAGTGGCCTGGGGTGTGAGAGCCCCGCAAAAGGCGATGGTTGGAGATCTGAGCTCTGGATTGGCTGGTCTGCATTTGAAAGTCACATTTCCCGGCAAGGTGTTCACTAGCTCTAGGACCTGCTAACTCTGGCTGGGGCAGTCCCTATAGGGCGGCCGGGTCTCAAGACATCAAAGCATCAGAATACAGAAAATAAAGGCACAGTTAATACGCAGACTCAGCCTGGGGGCTCATGCTGCCCCCCGTCCCCCGGCTGTCCACAGTCCCTGCGGGGACCAAGACACTGCCTAAGAGGTACTCCCCACCTGGGAGGAGAATACAACAGTTTGGCTTCAGCTACACACATGGAAAGAGCTTCTTTGCTCTTGCGTCACTTAAGACACTATCTTGGCACAGGCTCATCAACCCTGCCAAGCCTGCGGACAGGAGGGTAAAATGAGGTACAGAAAGGCGTTTCAATTGTGAAGCTCGTGAGAAGGAAAATGAGCGTGTGTTGGAATGACCAAGAACTGTTTTATTTTCTTATAAATTCTGCCCCATTTCCATTCAGAGCCTGTTGTCGAGGGCAGGGGACAGGGGTGGCGTCCTTGATTAAAACAACAAAAATACTGTTTTCAAAAATGTAGCTGGCTAGTGCCCATGTTGTTTTAATTTGCTGGGACCAGATTGTCCAGCCCTCGTGGAGTTGATCCCAGACAGGCTCGTTTGACTTATTCAGAGAAAAACTCTGTTTTCAGCCACAGACTGTACCCCTCGCCCTGGCCAAATATGTTGCAATCCTCGTTAAAGGTCCCAACAGCTGTTGTCCAGGAATCTTGAGCGCACCTTCTGGATCCCATCTCCAGATGGTACTCGCATGCCCTCCACATGCCACTGGCTCAAGAAGGAGACTACAGAGCTGGTCTAGGTTTAGCCTCAGACTAAAACAAGACAAGGTACAAGCATATTGTAGGTACTCGATAATTGTCTGCTGAATGAATGAGTGAATACTGGATAAATGGATGGGTGGATGGATGGACGGATGGATGGATGGATGGATGGATGGATGGATAGGTGGATGGATGCATGGATGGATGGATGGATGGATAGATAGGTGGATGGATGCATGGATGGATGGGTGGGTGGGTGGGTGGATATATAGATGGATGGATGGATGAATAGATGGGTGGGTGGGTGGGTAGGTGGATGGATGGATGGATGGATGGATGGATGGGTGCCTGTTCTCTAGCCATTTATCCATCGATGCTTTGGGCTTTGGACTTGGTTCAAGTTCTACTGGGCTGCTAACAAGAGTTTTGTCTCTTCCAATGATGTTTCCATCCCCATATTAACTAGAACAGCTCTCTTCTTTTTAAAGGGGCCACTTCCTTCCTCAGAAAACTTAAAAATGCAACCACTGTATGATGTAGCAATCCCACTTCTGGGTGTATACCCAAAGGAAATGAAATCACTATGTCAAAGAGATACCTGCACCTCCATGATCACTGAAGCTTTATTCACAATAGCAAAGACCTGGAAACAACTTAAGTGTCCACTGACAGATGAATGGACAAAGAAGATGTGGTATATATACACAATGGAATGTTGTTCAACCATAAAAAAAAGAAGGAAATCCTGCCATTTGCAACAACACGAACCTGGAGACCATTCTGCGAAAGTGACATCAGCCAGACACAGAAACACAAATACTGCAGAGTGTCACGTATACGTGGAATTTTAAAAAAGTCAGTCTTGCAGAAGCAGAGGGTAGAATGGCGGTCACGAGCAGCGGGCAGGGTCCGAGACATGGGGATGCGTCCGTCAAAGACTACCAACTTCCCGTGAGAAGCTGAGTAAGTTCGAGGCATCTAACGGACAGCACAGTGACGGTAGTTAACAATCCTGCATTGTGTACTTGATATTCGCTAAGAGGGTAGATCTTGAGTCTTCTCACCACACACACAGAAAATCGTAACTACGAGGGAAGAAAATGGGCGGCCCACCTCTGTCTCATTCATTTTATTCTTTTCTCTCCCTTCCTGCCTCAAAACAAGCCCAGCAGCACAAGGAGATCGCAAATATAGTCTCTCCTTTGAAAAAGACCACGATCTTCTCCTCCCACCCAGCAGAAACTGGAGCACAGCTCAAGGAGACCTGCTGTCACGGGATCCTGCTCACGGGCACAAAAGCCGGGAAATTTCAGAGCCAGTCTGGGCCAGGGGCGGCCTGAGCTCCTGAGTGGGGCTGAAATGATTCTTCCAGACGGCAGAGAGGAGAGCGGCCTGCCTGCCGGCCAGCCTGCCCAGCAGCAAACAGGAAATCCTAGAATTTATAGATGACCCCGTTACAAGGCAAATGTTTTGGAACAAATTGTTCTTCTTTTAAATCCTTGTTTTCCACTAGTTTTTCTTTCTGGATTCCCCCCTCCTTCCCACCTTCCCGCTGCCCTTGCTAAATCGGGGCCACAGCGCCACCTGCTGCCCATCGTGGGCAGCGGGGCTCCGCTGGGGCCAATCCTGGGTCCTCTCCCCGCGTTCCCGGACTTACGATGGGTGGGAGAGTGGCTTTCTGGCTCCTGTCCCAATCTTAAGATCTTAAGTCTGTGCTTAAGATCACGTACCAAGCCGCAAGACAACAGCTCCTGGGGTTTTTGTGTAGCCTGAAGACCCACGGCAAACTCTCTCCCCATCGCCCGTCCTCTGGGACAGCCGTAGCTGCCTGGCAGCAAAAGCAAGTCATGCGACATCACCGTCCAAGGCTGGATCTCCACTCCGCGCAAACCAGCTGTGGCAGCTTTGGCCAACTATGCCAACCCCACGAGCCTCGATTTCTTCTGGCCCAACTACAGCTCCTTTGCCAGGTGGTATGGAAAACATAAATGACGCCCCTGGCTCAGAGAAGATGCTTTGGCAACATTGTCTTCTTTCTCTCCTAACTGGAATGTCGTTCATTGGGCAGGAGCAGCTTGGCGAATCTTGGAGGCAAAGGGCGGGCCTCAGAAAAATGGGCCCATTTCTCTCCTTACAAGAGTGAGAGCTCCACCAAGGCAGACCACACCAGCACCCAGGACGAGCCTCAGCAAAGCCCCCACTGATGAGCTGAGCGACCTTGAGAGAGCTGCTTCTTCCTCTTCTGTCTCAGTTGCTCACCTGTCCCTGGAGACAGTAATAGTTGCCATGAGCACTAAAATGAGGGTGCATACAGAATTTAGTAAAGTCCCCCACAGTCTAGCTATAATATCATCATTATTATGAGATGAACACTCTGCCTGACACATAATAAGCATTCAATAAATATCTGAGGAATGAATGAATGGAAACACCAGAGAACATGGGTCAGGAGTCTTGGATTAGTTACCATCTAGTCACTGATGTGCCATGAGACATTAAACACCACTGCGCCTGCCCCTCCTTGTCCAGCAACCTTTCTTTATTGTGTTTAGGGCCCTCTGCCTAGGACCTCAGTTTTTCCATCTGTCAGACGGGCATAACACCTGTCTTATCTATCTATTGATCAGACAGAAGGAGGGGACCTGCCAAGTAATCTATGTCCAACAGGAAGGAAGGAGTCTATTCTCATTTAGGGTAGTTTCCGTATCTGGTGGCTTTGCTCTTTTCCTCCAGGGGTTCTTGGGGTTCTCTGGGACAAGTGGGGTCCCTCCTGACACAAAGTGGTAGCCTTATGCCAAGCCCCAACTCACTGGGGGAGTCAGATAAATTTTACAATACAAAGGCTGGGCTAATTAACTCTTCTGCTACTGACACAAGTTGCATGCCCTCCAAGAAATGGGTCCCCCCTCTAGGAAAGCTCCTTCTCTAACCTAGGGAGAGAGAATAACACTCAGTGGGTCTCCAGGATGGCAACTGGTTGATGTGACTGACGCCTGGCAGGAGAGCGGAGGATCCGGTAACATCAGGAAGCAAGGTTCAAGCAAGCAAGCTTGAACACCATAAGGAGACCTCATTCGGTGGGCCCTGGAGAGCCACAGAGGTTTCATAAGCAAGAGAGGAACATGTCCAGAAAGATAATTCGGGCAGCCACATGAGGGACAAATCCCAGCAAGGGCTATACAGTTCCCCCCATGCCACGTGGCCTAGAGTTAAGTGACCAACCACCCTGGTGTGCCCGAGACAGAGGGAGTCCCTGGAACATCAGATCTTCATTTTAATGCTAAGAAAGTCCCCAGATGAGGTGGTCGCCCTAACTCAGAGTACACAGAACCTCCTGGAGCCGTGCAGGGCAGTGGTTCTGAGTCCTGCCCTGTTAAGTTATACTTTCCCAAACCTCCTCACCTGCTCTCAAAAATAACCTAACCTCTCTCCTGCCCCATTCCTTCTTGGTTCTATTCTGCCGAGCAACAATGAGTTTCGCAAGTTAACGCATCAGCATGGACTGCATGCTTATCTCTTCTCGGCCCTATCTGCATTTAAACAAAGCCCTCCTGGAGACAATATTTTAATCTGATGCAGTGACTAATAGTAAAAATTCTTAGCCCGAGAGAGATGGGGACTATTTTAGGGGGTAAGCGGGGAGTTGCCACGTCACCCACATCACATGCTGTCAGCAACGATCTGTTTTGCCTTGCACAGAGCCGGTTCTGTCTTCCTGGCTCTCAGCTCACCAGCCTGCCCTGCCAAGCAAGCCTGCAGGAGCCTGGGCTGCTCAAATATTCTGTAAATAATGCTGACTACAGAAGTTTATAGAGAGACTCACAGAATCATAGCAATAGAATCACAGGATGTCAGAGCAGAAACAGATGCTCGACATCACAGTGTCCAGGGTCAGAAAATACACTGCACTCCCGCTGCCACTTCCCCCTGCCATGCCCATGGCAGACATCACTAATCAATCATGACACTGTCTAGCTGAGCTTGTTTGTAGCGTGAGAATCCTTCGAGGCATGCCAGGAAGCAACTCCCAATTATCTTGGATCTACTAATAATAGTACGGTTTATTGAATACACTTAACTGCACTCCTTTCTCTGCACCCTTTTCCACTGTCACCATTTTAATCATCAACTGTTTGCCAGGCCCTTTATATTTATTAGGGTTTCTCAATCTTGACACCACTGACATTTGGGCCAGATAATTCTTGATGATGGAGAGCTGTCCCGTGTTTGGGAGGGTGCTGAGCAGCATCCTTGACCTTGCTGCCAGTAGCAAGCAGCACCCCCCACCCCCGTGTGACAACTGAAAATGTCTCCATATGTCCCCTGGGGGGTAGGGGTGGGGGCGGGAGCGTTTGTTTACATATTTTCTCTCATCTTCATCACACTCCGCTAAAGCAGACTCTCTGGATTTTTCTTTCATGAGGGAAGAGGCTGTGGCTAGGAGAGAACCAAGGACAAGCTGGTGACAGAAGCAGGATGCGGGGGCCCAAACCGCCCCCCCCAACCCCGTGTGCCCGCTCCCCCCCCCCCCCAGCCAGGAAATTCTGTTCGGTTCATTGTCTTGGGCTGCGAAGTCCCCAGGGGCAGGAATAGAACCTGTGAGGCTGAGAAAAACCAGATGCCGAAGGGATGGTCCTGACATCACGGCAAGGGTGCTAGAGGTGGACAGGCTCTGGTGTGGCATGGTGAACGTTCCAGGCTCTTTCCCATCCCTAAAATGGCTCTGGGTGTGTAGCTGGCCTGGGAAAGAGGCTGTGTGCGGAGCCTGTTAGAGCAGTGGGAGCAAGGCTGCTAATAAGAGCCCCCCCACCCCGCTTCTTGCCGACATTGACAGGCCTTTCCCCACTCCATGGGAAGCGAGTGAAGTCTGGCCTGGCCCCCAGAGATTTGGGATTGAGAACCTGACAGTTTGGACATACAGCCCGTGGGCAATGTTTCCCTTCTCCGGGGCTTGCGTCTGTGCCAAGAATTCCTAACAAAGGGGGAAAAATTAATTAATTTTAAAAACCCATAAAAAATGCTCCTGAAACCAACTGGTAAGAAACTGTCCATTTTTCTCCTTGGTAGTGATCAAAATGTCTTGAGTTTCTACACACATATTTTACAGACGTTCCATAAATCTTCTTGTTGCGCTGCCTCCCCATAAGTAGGGTCCCCTGGGAAGTCATTGAGTTTCCTCACTACATGTATTCAAGAGAAAATTGGATGTAACACTTAGAGAAGGCTGTGGCCAGGGAGGGGGGAGGCAGGCAGGAGAGAGGGCGTCCGAGGAGAAGCCAGGCTTAAAGTTCAGCGCCAAGGACAGGGAGGTCCCTTGTCTTGGAAATTCCTGAAATTTCCAAACCGTCTTTTGCTTCTAGTGCACAAATAATCTCTTTGTGCTGCGTATTCCCTTTATTTCTTTCTGACCACAAAAGTAATACTTTTTTTTTTTTTGCACAAAAATCTGAAAGGGTAGAGAAAACAAGAAAGAAACAAAACAGGTCAAACAACAACAACAATAACACCAACACACACACACACACACACACACACACACACACACAAAACACCTCAAATCCCCAGGTTTCTTGTTGTGTTTTGTTTTGAACGTTTCCCGGGGCAGTTTGACGGCACCATTTCAGCAACAGGGGTCCAAATTCTGGGCGCACGACAGTCACCCAGGGAGCTTGTTAAAACTGCAGGAGCCCAGAGCCAGCACCCCTGAGAATGGGAGTCTGTAGGTTGGGCGGGGGCGGGGGGGGGAGGGGGCAGTCCCACGGATCTGCGTTTTTAATGAAGCCCCTGGGTGACTCTGATGTGGGCGGTCACTGACCACACTTTGAGAAATAATGAGTTTCAGGTTTTTCAAGACCCTCGGCACATCAAGAGATGTGAAAATCCAGATTTAAACCAAAGACTGGGGGGTAATGATTTGTTTTCTGGAAGGGCTCGGCTTAAACAGGCCTTTCCCTTAGTGCTGCTAACATATGATTCCGTTCACACTCGGTGATTCAGCGAAGCAGGCAGGACTTCATCTGTAGTACTCCGGGCCAATACGGCATTCCGCCACCTTTTTACAGAGCAGCGCTGACACCCATCTGCTCAAATAAATTAACGTTTCCATCTCAAATAACTCATTTGGCTGGATCATCAAGGTTACACGCCAACTCAGAGAGAGAGGGGAGGAGGCCATACAGGGGATGGGGAGGGGTAGGAGAGGCGTTTGCAATGTATAAGTTGCAAGTAACACTGCTGCATTTTTGTCGCCAAAAGGGAGGGGCGGGTAGCCGAACACAGCTCTCGTGCAATTCCCGGGCACGCTGCTCCTGTCTCCTTTCGCGATTCCTACTGACGCTTCGGGGTAGGTCACAGGCAGAGCTGGAGCAGCTGATGGGTGTGGCAATCTGGGGCAATATTCCCCATGCAAAGACCTCGTGGGGAATGTGTGTGAGCGTACGTGTGTGCGGGTGCGTGTGTGTGTGTGTGTCTGGAGGGGGGGACAGTAGCGAGAGGTGGACGATAAGATCAAAAAGTTCATGGACGGGTAGAGCCTAGAGTGGAAAGGGCAGGCAGTTTCTTTTTTTGAAACGCTTTTTATTTTGCGATAATTTTAGCTTACAGCAAAGGGGGCAGGACCAGTACAGGGCTCTCCCTATAGCCTTCCCTCGGCGTTCTCTAACGCCAGTGGCTTACGTCACGATTGTACGGTGATCAAAACCAGGAAACCAACCTTGGTACGTGACCAGTAACTAAAATACAGGTCCTCTTCCGACTTCCCTAGTTTTCCCCCTGATGTCCTTTCACTGGAGAGTAAGTATTTTTCACACCCCAGAGATCTGGGAGGCGTCCACACCTCCGTCTCTCTGAGCCCTGGAGTCTCCTCTGTAAAATGCGTGGTAACCACATCTACCTAATAGGGTCCCTGGGATGATGACGTGCAAGACCGTGTGCCCAGAGCCGGGCACAGAAGCAGGCGTGGATGGTGGCTCTTCTTTTCCCCACCCACTTTCAAAGGACCGTGCTGCATCTTCAAGGGCGGCCAGGGATTTGCACACATTCCTGTTGGGCCAGCTTGACTTACTCTCCTCGGCTGGATCAAGTGGTGAGGAGATTAATTAGGACACTCTTGTAAGCTGAATCTCCACAGTGGCAGGGGAGAGGGAAGGAGAAGAAAGGTTTGATAAACATTGCAGACGCAGAATAAAAAGGAGCTGATGGATGCAGGGAGTGGAAATGGGAGGAGCCAACAGGGAGCAGATTAGACTTTTGAATGACTGGTAATCCCTTTGACTGAGATGAGCCAGAGGGAACCAGCTCAAGGGAGGAAGAGAGGCAAGAAGCCCTAATAACCCTCACGGGCACGTGTTGAATGCCTGCTCCGGGCCTGCCAGGCAACAGGCTGACTGCTTTCCCCAGGATTCACCTAAGAACCCGAAAAGAGTGACGGAGAAAGTAAGTCCCTGCCCATGTACTTTTTGTGGAAGTACTAAGGTCCAACGTTCCTGCAGGCAGGACCCGGCTACGTGATCTGCAGGGCTCCCTGCAAAATGAAAATGAGACCTCCCTTGGTCAAAACTTATTAAGAATTCCATGACAGGGACAGTCAAACATGAAACCAATCAGGGGGGCCTCCTGAGGGTCCCGGGCCTGTGAAGCCGGCCCTGCTGCAGGCCACCCCTATGAAGGCACAAGGACAGGCCCTGAGACGACAAGAGAGGACCACTAAGGAAGAGGGCTGGGGACAGGCCTGCGCTAAGGGCCACACTTGCTGCAAGCGGCAGAAGAAACTCACAGGGGCAGGGGACGGGGGTGGCCAGCAGGTAAGAGAACAGGAGGAAGATGCAGTCCGAGCCACGGAGCAGGCAGAGGTCACAGGAACGAGAGTCAGGAACGTGAGGATGAAGGACACCGCCACTGGCCTCGGAGGCCAGTCTCTCAGGAGTGGAAGAGGCAGAAGCCAGGCAGTGCCAGGCACTGGACTCTGTGGAAGTGAGGAAATGGTAGAGGGGCCTGGGGCCTCTCATCTCAAGACGTTCTTCCACGGCCAAGTGTGTGTCAGTATGGAAGTGATTTTTTAAAAAGTCAAGCCGCTTAAAGACAGCTTCTCATCTGGGTCCCCTGGGCACTAAGAAACGCCTTCCTCCTTCGGCCTTTTCTCCTCCCACTTCGCCTCACCAACGGTTGACTGAGTCTCTCCGTAAATTGTGGCCGGGGACTGGAGCTGAAAACGCCTTTGAGGATTCTCACACGGCAACCATGAAAACCTCTGTTTGGAGACTCGAATGTTGCCGAGACTTCAGCGTGGTCAGGGGGGCTTGGATCCGGGAACGGGCCACGTCCCTTGGTTGGGGCAACTGCAACCAGGAGGGACAGATCATCACGGGCTGTTTATTTATAGATACTGGCTGGGCTGTTGGTCTCCTTCTGAACAAGGATACTAAAAGGAAGAGGCAGCTCACAGCTCATACAGGCCCAGCTTCACAAAAATAAACTTGCCTTTGATTTTGCAGACTTGTGGTTTTTGGTGCTATCCTCTGGAAGGGGTTTTCTCCCCCTTTCCTTTCAAAACCCATGGAGTCCCAGAGCACCCAGACTACCGGGAGGGCCCCAACTGACCTTATTTATACTCAAGTACGCAGATAATGGCACTGAACACCCACACTTTCCACAATTGGTTAATTCCCTGAGTATAATAATCTGTGTTTTTATGTTTCTGAAGTCTTAGGAATGAATGGTCCATTCCACAGCAAAAGTTTAATTTAAAAAGAAAATAGACTTCATATTTTTCTTTTTAGAGTAGTTTTAGGTTCACAGGAAAACTGAGTGGAAAGTACAGCGTTCCCATATGCCCTGTGCCCTCTGCCCACACACAGCCTCCTTCACGGTCAACATCGCTCACTGGAGTGGGGCATTTGTTACAACCGACGACCCTACACAGACATGTCATTTTCACCCAAAGTCCAAAGCTTACCAATTTCGGGTTCATTCTTGATGTTGTACATTCTATGCATTTGGACAAATTATAATGATGTGTATCTACCATGATCCACCATATCATATAGAATAGTTTCACTGACCTAAAAATCCTCTGTGCTCTACCTGCTCATCTTTCCTCCAACCCAACTGCTGGCCACCACTGATCTTTTTACTGTCTCTACAGTTTTTCCTTTCCCCAGTTGGGGTTATACAGTATGTAGACTTTCCTGAGAAAAGTTTAATCTTTAGTAAACTTTCTATCTTAAAAAAATAAATAGATAGGGGCACCTGGGTGGCGCAGTCAGTTGATTGTTCCACTCTTGGTGTTGACTCAGGTCGTGATCTCAGGGTCCTGAGACTGAGCCCGGCTTCGGGCTCTGCGCTCACTGGGAAGTCTGCTTGAGATTCTCTTTTCCTCTCTGCCCCTTCCCGGGCTCTTGCGCCAAAATAAACAAATCTTTTAAATAAATAAGTAAGTAAATAAACAAAAGCATGCTTATTTTAGAAGAACCCAACTGCTCAGAAGCCTATGTTGCTTCCAGTGTGAACTAGTCTGAGTAGCTGTGCTCTGCTGCAGTAACAAATAAGACCTGACGTCTGAGCCCATGACAAGTTCATGTCTCACTTACACAAAGTCTCACGTAAGACGATGGTGACTCCCCCTCACCCCAGAGTCACTGCAGCAAGGGGAGGCAGAGGAGAAGACTGCCACCTGCTTTTAAATAACCTCTGCCCAGAAGGGACACAGGCATGATCACTCCAGTGGCCAGACCCATGCTTAGCCCTGGTGTAACCCACATGGAGATGAGGAAACGGAAGTGAGCGGGATGGTCTTTGCCACACACCCCAAGTTACCTCCATGCCCCAATCCCACTCTGCAGAGGTATCGCACTCCTGTTAACTGCTTGGGTGGTATCGTTCCAGACAGTCTTCTAATATATGCATATTTATGTACATTGCTCATCACCTACTCTTACTACATGCTAATACGTAATACATAGAACTCCTTCCCTTGCAAAAATGGGACTATGATTTGTATGCACTCTTGCAGTATGCTTTTGCATTTAACAGTATGTCTTGGACATCCATTCCAGGAGGGATGAGCTAAGACGCAATTTAATAATAACATGGTGACGTTAAACAGAGTGCTCTCTAGTGCCCTCTGCTCTGGCTGTGGGCTCCTGGGCCACAGAACAGCATCTCATCACCGGCACCATTCACTGGGACTTTGCTGGTCACCAGGCATGGTGCCAAGTGACTTATCCCACTCCCAACAATGCTGTGAGGTCAATACCAATATTACCTCTCTCCAGTATTCAGATGATGTACCTGTCACTCAGGGAGGTGAAGAAACATACAGTCCAAGGTCACACAGCTGGTAAGTGTCAGGAGGTGATCTATGGGACTCCTTGGACTTGGTACATCATAGGTGCTACATGGTATTTATTGGATAGAAGGCTAAGAAGTGCTCTTTGACTGAGTGGAACCCCCAAAACCATACAGAAATGGCTGTAGGCAGCTACAACACTTACCGCCAATACCAGTCATCAAACTCTTACACATAACTTGTCCTGTGCTCATCTTCTGATAGTACTGCAAGTTCCTAAAAACCTGAACCATGTGTTTCCTACTAAGCCCCTCCAACTCCAAGGAACACACAAGCACTGGCAGAGTTCCAGGTGTGTAATGGGTACACGTGATATAATGCTCTAACTCGGGCTGCCCTTCCCACATCTCATCTAGACACATGCAGCCTCCCCCACCCCCAGCACCCTGCTCCCCGTTGCCCCCCACAGACCGTTCTCCACCCAGTGGCCAGAGGGAGCCATGGGAAGCGTCAGTGAGAGACCTCCCAGTCCCGCTGGGAAGCCCTGGCTCCATGGCACTTCTGTGGAAATCCTCCTCCTCCCTGGCGGTGTGCCCCACATGCGTACGCCTCTCCCACCTCTGCACCTGGCCTTCACTCCCCAGTCTCCGCTCAGATGTCCCTCTCCAGAGGCTTGCCCTGACCCCAGCTTGAAGAGCCTACCTCTGTCTTCTCTGGTCCAGGGGTCCTCAGCCTCGGCACTAGTGACATTTGGGGCAGGACGACTCTTTGTGGTGGGGGGCTGTCCTGAGCCTTGTAGGATGTGGAGCGGCATCCCTGGGCTCTCCCCACCAGATCACAGTAGCACGCCCCTTCACCCACCCAATGTGACAACCAAAAATGTCTCCAGACATCGCCAAGGGTACCTGGGGGCAAAACCACCCCCCCTGAGAACTCCTGCTCTAAGTGATTAGCATGTACACAGTGAGCTCCCAAAACAGGCTGGAAGGATGAATCTATTCCAAAAGGCTACTAGAGCCTCTAAAGATGCCTTTCTCAAGCCAAGATGTCCATCAACAGATGAATGGATAAAGAAGATGTGGTGTGTGTATATATATATATATATACACACACAATGGAATATTATGCAGCCATCAAAAAGAATGAAATCTTGCCATTTGCAATGACGTGGATGGAACTGGAGGGTGTTATGCTGAGTGAAATAAGTCAATCAGAGAAAGACATGTATCATATGACCTCACTGATATGAGGAATTCTTAATCTCAGGAAACAAACTGAGGGTTGCTGGAGTGGTGGTGGGTGGGAGGGATGGGGTGGCTGGGTGATAGACATTGGGGAGGGTATGTGCTATGGTGAGTGCTGTGAATTGTGCAAGACTGATGAATCACAGATCTGTACTTCTGAAGCAAATAATACACTATATGTTAAAAAGAAGAAGAAGAAGAAGAAGATAACAGGAGGGGAAGAATGAATGGGGGGAAATCGGAGGGGGAGACGAACCATGAGAGACGATGGACTCTGAAAAACAAACTGAGGGTTCTAGAGGGGAGGGGGGTGGGAGAATGGGTTAGCCTGGTGATGGGTATTAAAGAGGGCACGTTCTGCATGGAGCACTGGATGTTATACGCAAACAATGAATCATGGAATACTACATCAAAAACTAATGATGTAATGTATGGTGATTAACATAACATAATAAAAAAAACTAAATAAAAATTAAAAAAATAAAATAAAATAAAAATAAAGATGCCTTTCTCTGTGCCCTTCTGGAAACGACCCAGACCACAAACCATGGCAGCTCTAGAAGGGACTGGTGTTCTGCTAAACAGAATTAGTCCTCCAGACTTTCTGGGACGTACTGGGGGAGAAGCTCAGGACTTCTCTTTGCTTCCTTCCCACGGAAGGGGAAATGGATACAGGAAACGATGGTCATTTCCATTGCAGCATCTGACAGTGCCTACCTGGAGTTCTTACGCAGAAGACAGGCTGCCAAGAGGTGCGGCTGGCCGAGAGGTGAGAAGCTGCTGGAAGCTGCTGGCTAGCTTCAAACTCTTTCCGGGGCTGCTCCAGAGTAAGCGGGGCTGATGTGAGGTCGTCTCCGTATAGATAACCATCCCAAGACTGTGGTTCAGAACACAAGTTCAGAAGGAGCTTACAAATGGGGAATACAGGCTATAAATGCTGATAGTTGAGCCAAAAGCCACAAAATGCATTCATCTGGGGCATCTTCCCCCTGCAATTTCTGGCTTCGACTGGATAATCCAAACCCGTGCTCCAGAACTTGTCATTCTTCCACGGCTATGACTCCAAGGCAGGACATGCCATAAACCAACCACCTATAGGTGCTCTCAGTTGGGGGCTGACTGCTCTAAGATGCACCATCAGCCCCCAACAGGGAAGTGTGGTAACTATTTTACTCTTGGGCATGATTTTCAGACTCATTCATTCAAACATTCTTCAAATGCCATCCGGGTCTCTCCCACATTCCTGGTGGTGTCGGATCTAGTGGTTAAGGGCGTCACTGGCTCTGAAAACAGACAACTCAAATGCCAGCCCGGCCAATCATGACCTGTGTGACCTTGGGGAAGTTGCTTGACTTCTCTGAGCCTAAGTTTACTCATATGTAAAACACAGAAAAAAATACCTAGCCCGAGGCAGCAATGATTAAATGAGATAATGCACGTGAAGTGCTTAGCAGAGGAGTTTCAAATGGGAAGAAAATATTGCTACATTATCCTATATTCAGAAAAATGTAGATAGCTCTGTAATCCTTGGACACCGTGCAAAGGGACAGTGGTAAACAAGACCAGTTGGTAGGTGGAACAGTATCATTTCTGACTGAGAGGGTGTGGAGAAGCATACATTTTAGGCAGACAGGAGTATCCATGATTATTCAGTTCAACACACTCACTCTCCAAGTAAGGAAGTAAAGATCAAGGCCACGGATGTGGGGTGAAGTGACTTGTCCAAGGTCACAGGGAAAGTTAAGGGCAGGCCTGGGCCAGAGCTCAGGCTTCCTGCCACCCAGAGGCTGCTTTTCCATTGCCTTATCTGTCACTGATGAGTGGACGGAAGAGAAGTACCTCCTCCCTCAATGTGAACCGAGTCCCTGGTCACAGACAGATGTTCCAAAAATGTTGCTGGTGGAAAATCCAAGTTGATGTATAGTATTTTTAAGGAATGTTTCCATAGAGATGCACAAAAAACTGGGAACAATAATCTCTTGTAGAGACAGAAAAGAACCATTCATCTGAGCAGGACACGTAGGGGGAGAGGGAGTGACATGCCTGTTCTCCTGGAGAGCTAGACAGAGAGGCCAGGCTGGGGTGCTGGAGATGTGGGATTGAAAGCCAGCATTTCTAGAAGTGGGGGCTGGCATCTTTGATGGCCCTGTACATCAAATGGATGAGCACAAAGCCTGCGTGTCTTCACTGAACAGACATGTACTGGGCTCTCCTGGAGGCCAGGCTCTGGCTAAGGTGCAGACCACACAATGTCAGCCCCTCTCTCAAAAAGCACTTCGGCCTGGATGAGTTTCCTCTTGCCGCCATTAAGGACCACAAACCTAGTGGCTTAAAACAACACAAATCTATTATCCTACTGTTCTGGAGGCCAGAAGTCTAAAATCAAGAGGTCAGCAGGGCTGGTTCCTTCTGGAGACTTCAAGGGGAGGCGAGTATCGGTTTCTTTGACTTTTTCCACTTCTAGAGGCTGCCCGCATTCCTTGGCCTGTGGCCCCTTCCCAGAATCACTTGGACCTCTTGTTTCTGTCATCACACCTCCTGCTGACAACAGCCCAGGCTCAGGCCCATGCCAGATGAGCAGCCACTGGAAAGGTCCTCAACTTCGCTGAGCCTGCTTCCTCATCAAAAAAACAGGGGTGATGGGGACGTGTCAAATGAGGTGTGTGTGAATGCTGAGCAGTGTGCCTGGCACACGTAAGGACCAGGAAAGGCTGCATCTTCATCACAGCAATGCTTCCTGTTATCACCGTCATTGTCATCCGACACTCACTTCCAGGACCCAGCTCCGGGGGACACAGATGGACAGGTGTGGCGTCTGCCTGGGGTGTCAGGAAAGACTTTTCAGAGGATGTGACCCCTGAGCTGGCCCTGATCAGTGGACTCTGAAGGAATGTGACCAACAGACAGGGGGAGAACGGGCGTTCTGGACAGAGGAGCCCACACAACGAGAGGGTGTCGGAAAAGTGCACGGGGCATTTGTGGAATTGGGAGGGGTCAGTGCCAGGAGGCAGAGGGATGGTGAAGGGCTCAGTTAGCTCTTTGGAATCAGACAGGCCTCGGTTCAAGTCCCAGGGGCTCCACTTAAGAGATCTGTGACCTGGGGCACCCTGTTTGTCCCCTGGGCTCTCCTTCATACAAAGTGGATGGTTACCAGCACCTGCCTCCCAGGGTTGCAGCAATGAAAGGCCAGCATGATGCGGGAGAAGCTATAGAGGCCCCTGAGAAAGGGCTTTGCAGACCTGGCTCAGGAGTTTGGATTCTGCAGCATCACCTTCTCTCTTTCCGCCTACCCTTCATGTGCTCAGGCTCTTTCTCTCGGCCAAAAGGAAGTCTGAGCCCTGACCTTCCTACTTGGATGTTTCTGTCACCGTTCTCCTGAACTTAAAAATAATAGATTTTTCACAGGTGGAAAAGATGTTACAAGACCTTTGCTCATCTATAAAATGTGGGCAATGATGGGCCGACCTTATATGGTTGCTCTGAGATTCAGAGAGAACGTGAAGATGGTGTTTGCTATTATATTGTGGGACGTTAATAGCTTAGACTCCAGAGTCAGACGGGTTGAGCCCAAATTCTGGCTGAGTCAGTCACTAGCTCACTAGCAACTATGGGCAAATGACTTCCCTCTCTCAGTTATAATTCCTTATCTGCAAAAAAAGGATAATGCCAACCACCGAGGTCCTTTTGGAGGGTACTAGGAGAATGTCTAGGGTATACTCATTAATTATTATGATACTCTTTCCACTTAAATATGAGGAAAGTAAGGCTCTGAGAGGGGAAGTGCCTTGCCCAAGGTCACACAGCAAGTTGGTGGCAATCCATCACATAGGCAGCTTCCTGTAGGATCAGAATTTCCTGGCATGAGTTCCAGGAACTGGAACCTGAGACTGTGCAAAGTGCTCCCCCTTTGCAGGCTGTTTTCCTGGGTGAAGGGCAAGGTGGCAGCCCCCACCGGCAGCCCACAAATCCGCCTTGGTGGCCGCTGCATCCCAGGATTGTGCAGCTCTGCCTGCTGAGGAATCAGATGGCACCAGCAGACGGTCTCTCCATGCTACTGGAGCCTGCATCACTCCCATCATTTATTTTGGACAGGACACAAGACGGGTTATCAAAGGAATCAGCTGCTGGTCAGAGGAAACAGCAAAGGGGCCAGAACTCCTCCGGGGGCTTCTAGGAGCAGAGTAAACACCCCGTGCGAATCGGAAGTCGGCTCCTCTGTTGTCATCCAACTGCATGAACTTGCAATTTCACGAATTCAAAGATATAAGAGGCAAACCGTTTTCTTGGTATGAAGGTTTTTACTAAGATAAAGTTAGTTATATGGACATTTGTTTTGTTGGATAAGGTTCAGACTGGAGTCTCTCAAGCAACAGCTAAGGCCAATGAGTGAGTCGGGAATGCTGCCTCCCCACATTCACATAAGCCAAAGGATGACCTTAAACACATCTACTGAGGGTTTTATTTTTCCATCACGCTCTGCCGAATAATTGAGCTTTTCAGACCTCTCTGGACCAGATTCTGGAGTGAATAAAGCCTTCCATTGCTCAAGGCACAACATAAACATCCCTTAATGTCCAGCCAATGAACCCCCGAGATTCCAACTATTATTCAACCTACAGGCACTGCCGCATTGAAGAGATGGTGGCCACCAACCTGCTTTAACAGCAAGAGTGCTTGAGGAGGAGTTTCCGGGGAGGGGGCTGCAGACGTCAGAGTTGGCGGGCTTCCGTTCTGGGCATCAGTGACCCGGTCAGGGATGGGTTGGTACTGACATTTTCCTTGGCAGGTAAGGCCTGGCAGAAAGAACAATGACTTCATGGTCAGGAGACCAGGGGTCAGATCCCAGCTGCACGCCCAATTCTGCCCTCAGTTTCCCTGACAGGCGTCTCCAGGAGCCCACCCTCCAAGTTTTTGTTTTGTTTTGTTTTTAAGATTTTATTTATTTATTTGAGAGAGCGAGAGGGACTGAGTGAGAGCGCAGGAGCAGGGCTGGGGGGAGGCACAGGGAGAGGGGGAAGCAGACTCCCTGCTGAGCAGGGAGCCCAACACGGGGCTCAATCCTGGGACCCCAGGATCATGACCTGAGCCAAAGACAGACGCTTAACTGACTAAGCCCCTGGACTTTAGTTTTTAGATCAGACTTAGGTTCGCAGCCATGTTGAACAGAAGGTACAGAGAGTTCTCAGGTAATACTCCCTTCTCTCCAACATACAGAGCCTCCCTCACGATCAACATCCCTCACCAGATGGTGCCTTTGTTACAATCATGAGCCTACACTGACACATCGTCATTACCCAAAGTCCATCATTAACATTTGGGCTCATTCTTGGTGGTTGATGTACACTCTACAGGTCTGGACAAATGCATAATGACATGTACCATCATGATGGTATCATATGAATAGGTTTCACTGCCCTTACTCTTCGAGTCCTCTGTGCTCTGCCCGTTCATCCCCTGGCCCCCGCTGATCTGCTGTTTACTCTCTGCATAGTTTTGGTTTTTTTCCAGAATGTCCTAGAGTTGGAATCCTGCAGCAAAGAGCTTTTTTAGATTGGCCTCTTTCACTTAGTCATTTTGCACTTAGGCTTTTTCCGTGTCTTTTCGTGGCTTGATAGCTCATTTCCTTTGAGCGCTGAATACTATTCCAGTGTGTGGATGGACCACGGTTTATTTATCCATTCCCCTACTGAAGGCTATCTCAGTTGCTTCCAAGCTTTAACAGTTATGAATAAAGCTGCTATAAACACCCATGAGCAGGTTCTCGTGTAGACACGAGGTTTTAGCTGTGTCTCTGTCCTACAGCATTGTTCTGACAGACTATGGGGAAGGCTGAAGGAATCTACTTCCGTCAGTCGCGGAGGTCACATTGGCGGCCGGAATCATGGAATCAGGGAGCGTAGAATACCAGCGGAAAGGCTGAAGTGGAGGTCAGAGGGACTGCATTGTCTTTATGCCCATGGGAAAGAGCAACCTTTTGTTCCACCGGTTTTTCATAGCAAAATCCAAAGGTTATCAAGGAACCCCCCACCTCCAATCAATTACTATTGTTAGGTGAATAACAATAGACTTGCCCTCCACTTCAGCCTGTCTGGGATTCAAAAGTGCTTTTTGAATGCTAATCCATTCCTCTTCCCATAACCCTGGAAGCGTTCCATTAGGCAAAATCTGTATTATTTCTACCAAGACAAAATATGCAGTGCCATACCCTTGATGGAAAAAAATAATCAAGCTATGATCCACAGAGAATAATGGAGAGAAAGTGCTCGAGGTGGTCTGAGCTTGCACTGACAGTCTAAATAACTCCCACACTGTCTAAGGGGTGCACCTAGACCTCTGCTGTGGTGGGAAGCATTGCCTTTGTAGGGTCACAGCCCGGGAAACACCTTCTGACGGCCAGAGTACCACAGGGCCCTGGGAAGCCCTTAGGTTCACTGAGCTTGAGTCTCCTGAAATAATATTATTTTATTATTCCTGGCTATGCAGCTGGCTTACTTACTGGGTGACTTTAGGGAATCATGTAACTTCTCTGCTTTCCTGGCTCGTAAATGGGTTTATTGTATTTGCCCACCTCACAGAGCGCCCACCTCCTGACCAGCAATCACCCACTGGTGCCTGATTTTGCAAACAACAGATGAGTGCCCAGGCCCGGGTACCTGGGGCAATGCAGGTCTGGGGTAAATGCATGAGCCTCTGAGCCAGAAAGACCTGAGCTCAAATCCCAGCTCTGCCACTGGATGGCTGTGTGACCTTGGGTAAGTCAACCAACCTCTCTGAGCCTCCATCTCCTGTTCCAGGAACTGGGAAAACCTAGTCTCTTAAGGTTGCTATAAGGGCTAAATGAAGCATCTGGCATTTAGCAAGTGCTTAATAAAGAGCAGCCATCATGAGGGCCCATCATTTCCTATCAGGTCTTACAAACTTAATGCAATGTGTCCAAAATGTGCAGTTACTTATACCACTTAAGGGAAACAAGGAGAGAATTTAGTGCATACACAAAAATTTTTCAATGTGTGGAATCGGGAATAAATAGAAGAGATGCATCAAACTTGTGATTTTTATGACTGTGGCTGATTAGAATAGGGTGAAATTTTTAGAGGGAGACTCAATTTAAAAATTATAGTAAATAAATCATTGTATAGTGGTGCACAAATAGGGTGCAAAAGATTTTAAGGTGGTGTATGAAAGACTTAACCCACAAATGGCTGATGGCACAGAGACTAAAGGTTTGCGCTCATTAGTCATAGGACTGCAGCCAGTCTCCTAAGTCCCCCTGAGCTTCAGTTTCCCCGTATGTAAAATGCGATAGGGATACCTAGGAAGGTAAAAATGAAATAACAAAAATGAAAGTTCTTGAAAACGGCTAAAGCGCAGCCTTATATAAGTGGTTTGCTTGTTATTCCTAATGTGTGGTTCGACAGAGAACTTTCTACCCCTAGCTGCAGCTGATAAGACTAACACAGATGAAGTTGAAAATCAAGGATGGTTTCAGTTCTGGCCCCGCCGTCTACCCGCCCGTGGCCGTGAGCTAGCCATTTAAGGTCTCTGGGCTTCCACCTCTTTGTAATCCAACCCAAAGAGCTGAAAAGGCCAACACCTCCCCATATACCACCTCCCCCAAAAGCAGGCAAAGTATGTGACAATACAGTATACCAAAAATGAAATACAGATGGCTCTTGAACATATAAACATATTCTCTATCTCATTCATAAGAAGCACGCGAATTCAAACCACACTGAGTGTGATTTCTCGCATCATCAGATTTGCCAAGATCATTTTGACAAAGCTGTATTGGTAAGGTACGGGAAGCGGGTATTCCCTTATATTGGTGGCGGGGGGGAGGTAAAGTCCCTGTGGACGGCAATTTACGCTGTGAGGTAGGCTGAAAAACGGGCCCCACATCCTAATCATGTCAGAATGTCACCTTATGTGGCAAAAAGGACAGCAGATGCGATTAAGCTAAGAAGCCTGACGTGAGGATGTTATTCCGGGTTATCCAGGTGGCTCTGAGGTCATCACAGGGGTCCTTACAAGAGGGAGGCGGGAGATCAGACCCAAGGAAACAACGTGCTGACAGAGCAGAGACCAGAGCGACATCCTTCGAACGCGGAGCAAGGGGCCCCAAGCCAAGGAATACAAGTGGCCACCAGAAGCTGCAAAAGGGCAAGGAAACAGATTCTTCCAGAGCCCGCAGAAGGAATCTGACCTGCCAATGCCCTGATTTTGGATTTCCGCCCTCCAGAACGGTGGGAGAGTACAGTTGCGTTGCCTTAAGCCACTTAGCTAGTTGGCTAAGCAGCCGCAGGAAGCGAATACAGCCCTCTGGTCAGCAACTGCTTTCCCAGGACTTCAGGCTACAGAAACAGGAGCACGGTGATTCTGTCTGGGGTTATTCAGTGGTATGTGCAGGTCGGCAGGCCTGCGATGCATAGGCTCAGGCTGTGTTTCCACGCTGTCCGGAGGGCCCGAGTCAAACCAAGGCACACCTCGTCTTTCCTGCTACAGAGAAACTGGCCGGGTGATGCCTCTCCCATGCACCTGCCCTAGGCCGACCCCACATCCAGTAGGTATGTATGTATGTATGTATATATGTATTTATTTATTTATATTTTGGGGGGGCTGAAAAGTTGAACAGTTTATTATTTACATGTATAAAGAATGTGAAAATAGAAACTAGGATGTGGTACAATCAGGAAGATGAGTCCAGCTCAGTCAGTGATGATGAGCTCGTCTACCCCCCAGTCTTCATAGCTCCCGTCTGGCAGGTACCGGCAAGTGATGATGGGGATCTTTCGGGCCTTGAGCTCTTTTTTTTTTTTTAATTTTATTTATTTATTTGACAGAGAGAGACACAGAGAGAGAGAGAAGGAACACAAGCAGGGGGAGTGGGAGAGGGAGAAGCAGGCTTCCCGCGGAGCAGGGAGCCCGATGCAGGGCTCGATCCCAGGGCCTGGAATCATGACCTGAGCCGAAGGCAGATGCCCAACGACTGAGCCACCCAGGCACCCCAGGGCCTTGAGCTCTTTCATGGCGATGAGCAAGGGATTTGTCTCCCCCTCCAGCTCCACCATCACGGGGCACACATCGCGATCTGGAGGGCGCGGGTGCCGAGTATGGGGGCCCGCTCACGCTTGGTCGTATACGCTGTGGCGACCGGCTGGCCCGTGGTCGCTCTCCAGAGGGGAGGACCTCCACGCTCTCCTGGCCTCGTTGTCTCACGTGACACCCGCACCGACGCGACCCAGCTCCGAGCCCGAGACTCGCACAGATACCTGCAAACCTACACCCCGCGCGGCACCCCGCATCCACATCCAGCATTTAAATTACAGGCAGGTCACCACCACTGCTGCAGGAGACTTCCAGCTGATGCCCCCAGGGTCAAGCACTGGGGGATTCCCTAATTACAGGACCCTGAGAAGCCCACAGGGTGAGCCCACACGGAGCTCTTCTCTGGCAACAAACGCAATACACAGGGTTCTTTGTCTTCACCGCAGAGCCGGTCTTTTTCCTGACATGTGAGAAATACTCCTGCGTGATGTATTAAAATCCTTCAAAGAGGGAGTAAGAGGAAGGTAAAATAAATGTATTTCCATGACTTCAAGTACAAATCCCCGTGCAATCCTCAGAGCTGGGCTAGAGCTATTTTAAAACTAATGTTGTGCATGAGACAAAACTACTCGATTGAAAAATCTTCTGTTACAGGGTAGAGATGGGCGAGAATCAGTGCTACGGCTCTCGGAGTGCTTGACTGTGGTTATAAACATTACTGGCTGCATCAGCAAAGCGGCTGAGAGTCGACCGTAAACCTTCTGCCGGGGGGACTCAGGAGACAGGGCTGACAAGGCAAGTTCAAAACCTGAGCCCGTTTTACTCCCAGTCTTCCCAGGCTGCTAAAAATACCTGGGGATCTGCCCGAGGCGGGGGCAAGCAAAGGAAACCTTTCTCCCCTCTGCCTCCCTGTCCCCTGAACAAAAAGGGGCCAGATAAGGAGGCAGGAACGGTGAGGCAGGAGGTGAATTCAACAAATGCAAGAGACAGCGGTTCTGGCCAGACCAGGTGCCATGCGCCAGGGACGCAGAGGTATCTCCCCTGTGTTGAAGTTTACATGAGAGGTGAGGGCACAGGATGGGCTTTAGAGCCAGAGAGGTCTGAGCTCGGATCCCTGCTCTGCCACTGCCACTCATTTGTACGGCCCTGCGCCCAAAGCTTGTGTGGCTTTATAAATCTCAGTCTTCCCATCCAAAAAGTGGAGCTAATACCAACGTATTAAAAACCAGACTCTAACTATAGAGAACAGATGGTTACCAGGGGAAATGGGTCGGGAGATGGGTGAAATAGGGGATGGGGCTTAAAAGGACATTTATCTTGATAAAAAAAAATAACAATAATACCAACGTGTGGTCTGCAAGCATTAAGAGATGATGCACGGCAACCCCCTGGCACAGAGCCGCCCCTATACATACGGCAGCTGCTATGATCCATACAGCAGCATATAGCCGAGAAAGATCCCTAAAGGCAAGGGGAAGTGAAACCAGGAGGAAAAGCAAACACAAGCCCAGGACTGGATATGTTGGACAGCGAGTGTCAGAAAAATTCTCCGGAAGGAAAGGTTCCCACTAAGACCTCCCCAGTTCTAGTCCACAGAAATCTCTCATGTGCTTCCAAAGCCAAAGAAATGCTTGATTCCTTCAAGGCGGCCCAGATTTGCCTGGGCTTTGTCCTTGCTCTGCAGCACCACTGCAATAGTCATCCGTCTGGTGTTTGTGTGACTGAACAGCGTCCTTCCCTCTGTGACACCCAGGTAACTGGGAAATGGCAGGTGTGTAATAAATGAGCAGAGGGCTTGGGTGGAGAGTGAAGAATGCCCCGGGTAGAGAAGGCAGGTGAGTGCCAGTGGACGTGGCATGTGTATCAGTCAGAGTTCCGTCAGAGAGGCTGGGCCATCATCCATACACTCCTGCATGGAAATCTGACCTTACACGATTGTGAGAGCTGGTTAGCGGCGGCTGTCTCTGATGCTGGAGCTTAAAGTCCTCACGGCAGGCGTGAGGGAAGCTAAGAAGGATGTTAATCTGATTTCAACTGCTGTACTGCGATTCACCTCCGACACCAACCACCTGGAGTTAGCGTCTGACCCCACAGCCTTAAGGGCATAGTCCCCAATAAGATTGCCACCTACTTCAGATGCCAGCCACAAGGGGGGTCCGCAAGCCACCTGTGTATCTCACCAACTGGTACATAACCAAGAGGATTCCCACAACACATTTAGATTCAGTAACTCACTAGAATGACCCATGAAGCTCAGGAAAGTGCTATATCTATGAATCGCAGTTTATGCTGCAAAGGACACAGATCGGGAACAGACAAAGAGAGAGACACATATGGTCCTGACCATGGAGCTTGATGCTCTCTCCCCGTGGGATCAGGGCATCATCAGTGTGTTCTGCCTTCAGTGTAAATCCCAGCACATCAATGTGTTCACCAGCTAGGAAGGTCCACCGGGTTTCGGTGTGCAGAGTTTTAATTGGGATTTCATTGCATGGGCGTGATCAACTGAATCATCAGCCATGTAATTCAACTCAGCCTCAGCCTCACACCCTCCCGCAGAGGTCAGGCTGGTTCAAAGTTCCAACGTGCTCACCATGTAGTTGATCTTTCTAGTTGACCAGCCCTCCCATCCTGAGTCATCTCCTTGCTTAGCCTAAACTCAGGTATGATCCAAGACGCACATGAAATAACAAAGGCATTCCTATTAGGTGGGAAAGCCCAAGGATTTCGATCTCAGCCCTAGGAGCCAGAGATAAAAACAGAGGTAAAGTGGGGGAGGTCAAGAATATGCTGGAACAGAGAGGGCGCCTGGGTGGCTCAGTTGGTTAAGAATATGCTGGAACAGCATGAGGATGGTCTGAGAACCATGGCCGCGCTCATCGCCTCTGGTATTAGTGGTATGGGTATCATTAGTGGTATGGGTATCCTGAGGAAGCAGGACCCTTCATCACA
The DNA here is from genome assembly GCF_037043125.1 of Eumetopias jubatus. Classification (NCBI taxonomy): domain Eukaryota; kingdom Metazoa; phylum Chordata; class Mammalia; order Carnivora; family Otariidae; genus Eumetopias; species Eumetopias jubatus. Next base: position 80,648,153 of record NW_028274822.1, on the reverse strand, counting down.
GAGCTGAGGACATACACCTGGCCCAGGAGGGGATGTTGCTAAAGGAGGGCCCAGGAGGGGATGGAGGAGTTGCAAGGCCTGGCCCCTGCCTCAAGCCAGCAAAGTGAGGCAGCAGACAAGTGTGAGCTGCAGAACGGCCAACTACACCACCACCACCCTCCAGGCCTCCCAGGGGCCTGGAGGGTGGCCACTTTCATGAGAAACATACAAAGGAGGGAACTCTCAGCCAAGGCGACAGGTGATGAAACCACGGTATACGTGTGGGAACAGTGAGAAGCCAACACCAAAGCAAGGCCAACCCCAGTGGCAGTGGTGGAGGCACTGATCTCCGTGGTGTGAATTAAGGAGTGATAAGAAAAGTGTTTCTGGGTTGTCGTTGTTTTTTTGTTTTTTTTTTTTAAGATTTTACTTACTTGAGAGAGAGCGAGCGAGTGCACAGAGGGAGAGGGAGGAGCAGGCTCCCCCTGAGCAGGGAGCCCGATGCGGGGACTCCATCCCGGACACTGGGACCACGACCTGAGCCAAAGTCAGAGGCTCAATGGACTGAGCCACCCAGATGCCTCAAGAAAGATGTTTCTAGAACAAACGTGGGGCCCCATTACTCTGGAAAAACGCTGCCTGGTCCATTTTAAATAATGCAGACACCTGGGAGGAGAAGTCATCCATACATAAACCACAGAGACTGGGGGTTTCTGGCCCTTTCTCTGCTTCTAACTTGGGTTCCCGTCTTTGCCTGACTCCAACTTCCAAGGCAGCAAAGCAGACGTTGATGGCTCATGGTGGATAGAATCAAGTTATTTTTTAGACTGTGTTTCTATATGAGCCAAAGACAGACCCAGAAGCCCTTGGGTTGATGGCTCTGCATCTCCCTCACTAAATCCACCCACCATCCCCAGGAAGAGCTCGGTACTGCCCGGGAAGGATGGGGCCTCTCCTGCCACCTCCCTCAGCCTCTGCCTCTCAGCCATTTCACAGCCTGTTAGCACTTCTGTCAGAGAGGAGCGGAAACTCAAAATAACCCATTTAGAGGGAAGGATGGGGGGGTGACGGGAGACAGGGAATTGAAATGGCTCCTGTTTGTCAGGCTTTTTCAGTTCCTCATTCCCTGTGGACCTGGGAGTAATTAAGATCTCTACAGAAAGTCCAGGCAGAGGAATTTCTGATGACTGATAAGCTAGGGAACGGGTAGGTAGATCCTACATAGCCTCAGTTTCCCAGGAATTGTTTAATTTCAAAATTCCATCCTGTTGCTGGATGAAATATCTTCCTTTTTTCTTAGAAAAAAATAGGCTCGCAGTGTCTACAGGCTGGAAGGTAACAACTCAGCGGTCATCCTGATTCTCGTCTCCTGCTCCCCCCACATGCAAGCCCCTGGCGAGTCCTATAGCCACAGCCTCTACCACCGGATCACACCTCAAGCCTACCTGCGGCTCCCTCTGTGTTTCCACAGCACCGCTAGTCCAGACTCCATCCGCTCTTGCCCACGGGATTGGAACGGCTTCCCAACTGGTTCCACGTGTGGTTGCCTGCTATCCCCGGTCTCAGAACATGACATATTCTTGGCTGCCTTCTTGGAATAAAGCATTTCCATCATTCGAGCCTACCTCCTCGATGTTTTAGAGGTCTAGATGCAAATTCCCAGGCTCTCTGCGGGCCCAGGATCCCGTGCGTCAGTCATTCCCCCACATGTAGAGTCTAGGAGGTCTGCTGCTTTCGCTGGGGCAGGAGTGGTGGGAGGCAGCTACGCTCCCAGGCTCTGTTCAGTGGCAGTTCGGAGGGCTGGGCACCAGGCACCTTTGCAGGCACTGTTTTGGAAGCAAAATTCCAAGTCTGGTTCTCTAATAACTTTGCAAGTGACTTCATATCCTTGAATAAATCAATCCCTCTTCTGCCTAAGCTAGCCAGAGCAGATTCCGTTGTTTACCCCAAGAACTGACTAATACAGCCTCTTCAATCTGTTCTCCCGTCGGCGGTCCAAAGCTCCCTTAAAAACTGAAGTCACAGTGCACCACTTGCCTCCTCTATGAGGCCCTGTGCAGCGGGGACCCTGGTCAGCTCTCTACGCTCGGCTCTAATACACGTTCTTCCCACCCCCGGACGGTGCTCCAGTTATTCCCTCTGCTTGGCAAGCTTTCCCCTCCAGCCCTACACACGCCCGACCCCTAGATCACAGCTTCCATGTCACCTGTTTGGGAAGGCTTGCCTGGGCCACCCTGCAGCCCAAAGCATGGCCCCTTATCAGGCTCCATCTCACCACACTGTTTATCTCCTCCAGAGGACGTACCCCAACCTGTGCTTGTTTCACCTGTTTACTTGGGTATCTTTACTGACCATCTCCTTTGCTAGATTCTACACTCCGGGCAGAGATCATGTTTCCCCGTCTCCCCAGATCCAGCACAATGCCTGATCCACTGTAATAATTCAGTAGAGCCTAGCTGAATGAATGAATTATACTGAGAGTTAGTATTTATTGAGCGATTAATGTGCTAGAACTGTTTTAAGTGCTATATCGCCCTATTCTCCC